>NW_026971706.1:0-18662 GCF_963678635.1 Symsagittifera roscoffensis
AAAATTTAGAAACTCAACTAAGAAAAAATCGCAGTGAAAACTGTTGAGTTGTGAAAATCCGCCCCTTGCCGAAAATCCAGTACCTAGATAACAAGAATTTTGTACTAATGAAAAAAACGTTTGCCCCAATTTTCTCAAATGAGCCCCAATAGATTCAGGTAAAAATCTTTCGAAAATTTCTGTGCTTGTGTTGGTGCTCCAATGTGTTGAAGCTATGCTTGGCTTAGTAAAAAGAAGCTTGATCGTTTTTGTTCCGACTTTCGAAGAAAGGATGGAATATTTGTGCTGGGGGTGGTTTTTTTCTTGAGAAAAATTTCGATTTATTAAGTAGCCAATTTTTGACCGAGTTTTTAAAAATCATAAAACGGTGTTGTTGTCCCGAGCTGATGTAGAAAAAATTCTACATATGATCAATTTTAGTAAAGTTGAAATGAGATTTTAAAGATTGCTTTTTCTTTTTTTCTTGGAAATATTGTCCTTTTTTAAAGCAAACACTTACTGTGAAAAATGTTATTTCTCTAGCTTGACCTCTAAAAGAGTATGAGTGACTGTCACAAGTCTAAAGAGAAAAGAGTGATTCATAACGTGAATAAATACGTTATGAAGAAGTTGTTTTTTTTCATAGTTCCAATAGTTTTACCTTAGTTTCTTTCAAGTTTACGGACTTATCCCGGCGGCAGGAGGTAGTTAGAGTCTAAATAGTGGAAATATTTTTATCGAAGAAAAA
The DNA here is from genome assembly GCF_963678635.1 of Symsagittifera roscoffensis. Classification (NCBI taxonomy): domain Eukaryota; kingdom Metazoa; phylum Xenacoelomorpha; order Acoela; family Convolutidae; genus Symsagittifera; species Symsagittifera roscoffensis. The sequence goes on from NW_026971706.1 coordinate 728, forward strand.
AATGCCATCACAGAAGCATGAACCTAAAAGAGGGACCCTAGACAACATAATACATTCGACGGATTGGAAGATATTGAAGAACAATATATGATTATGATACGGGGGCCCCTTATGAGACGCCGGCAGGGGGATCAACAAAAATAACCACAAGAAGTCAAAGCCTGTGTCCTCCAGTGAGTGTATCCACAAACCATTCGAGCAGCCATGAAAAATTGGGAGACACTGAACGTGCGGCAGTGAATGAATCAGCAAGCCAGAATCAAAAAACAAAAACTAAAATCTTAAAGATGCAGATGGAAAAAATGACCGAACAACTTCAAAATTTAGCTCAGCTAAACAAAACATTGGAAAAAATCGCAACCGCAATAATTCTCACCAATCAGTATACAAAAAGTGAAAAAAGGGGAGGACATGCAAGTCAAGTTGTTGAATGAATAAATCCTTAGAGGGCTACACTCAGTGGAAAAGCAAGATAGAGGCACATATCATAATGAACGGCATTCAAAACCCAAAAAAAAAAAAGAAATAGCTGTAGCGGTGCCAGAAGATTTGTCTCAGTACAATGAAGGGGTAGCCAACTTCATACGCGTATTGGATGAATACATGCTGCCGGATAAATCTTAGGATCAATACATCAAAAATATGAAGAAATATAGACAAAAATGGGGGAGCTAGGAATGGTGATTCCGAATAACATATACTCTGTCGCGCTATTGAAATATTCCAGTCTTGATGAAAGCACAAAGATGAACAAAGAAAGGGTCGACAAAAACAACTCCCGAGGTGACCAAATTGACTCGACATCTTTGAACACACGATGAGAAGATTCACAGTCTCCGGGGAACAGAAAGCAGGCAATATCAAGTACACTCGAGGATCAAATAGAAGCAGAAGAGGGAGAAATTCAAGTGGGGGATTCAAAAGAAACACCCTTAACCGTTACAATTGAGGAACAGAAGGACCCCTTAACAAGGACTGCACAAATCTTAAACATCAGATAGGAAACTGGATAGGTAGACAAGGGCCTAAGAACAACCACTATAACAGCAGAAACACGAGTGACCAACAATACAAAGCATACGGAAGTAGATATCATCAGACTAATTAAAACACGAAAGAAAATGAACAGAGCACACAAAAGAAAAATTACCGAAACACCTTTACAGAGAAAAACTCGCCAGAAAAACAGGATAAAGAACAAAAATAATACATCTCAGCCTGTTGATACTGGAATGAAATCAATTTCTCAGAAGAAAAAACATAAAAACTGAGTGGTACGACAAAACATCAAAACGACTTAAGTTTAAAATCGACTCAGGGACAGCAAAAACAGTAATAACTAAAAACTGCCTTGATGAGACTGAAAATTCGCTTGATCCTGATCAAGGAAGGGAATTACAAAAGAATGAAAGCGACCAAAGTGTCAAATTTGAAAGAGATGAACCTATCAGAGCGACTTGCTTATTGCAATTACCCGCAAATGAATGCGGAAAATTTTCGACACCCAAGATATATGTCATAAATGATGACATTACATGTCTTTTCAGCATTATTGAACTCAAGTAATTGAACTCAGTAATCGACATTAGACGGATTATCTTGAAAACAAAAAATAATAAATATTTTCAATGTTGAGAAGGGAAACAGGCCAACGACATTTAAAAATGAAAATTCACTTCAATAAACTCACGGTTACAACATAAGTAAACGTAAAAACTATTGAATTCCTCTATTTTACTAGTTTAGTGAACCAAAGAACTGATCTAAAGAAAATAAACGATTCTTACATCAAACTTTGACATGCAAATTATGGGAAATCAAAAAATTTTTCTTGACAACTTTTTAATTAAAGAGAATTTATCATGATCAAACAAACAAACAAACCAAAAACAAAGTTTCAAAAAGACGTGAACACATGCAGTGTGCAAGATAATGAGTGTGCAAGATATAATAGAAATAGCAAGACTAACAAATTCACGATTCAAGGAAGTAATGAAATTATTCAAAGTGTAGGCATAGATGTGACTGAAGCGAACGACCCCGCTCAAGAGAAACTTTTCATCATATTACTCATGGTGGATGAATTTTCGAGCCTGAGTGTCGCCACATTTATTCCATCAAAGGATCCAAAAGACATAATGAACGCAAAAAATATGAATTGGCTACCAAATTTGCACCCCTCCACCAGAATCAATTCTCCGCGACTTGGAGGGATAGTTTAAGGCTACTAAGGAATCCAAGTATCAGATGCATAAAGAACACCGCAGCGGGTTATGCACCTTTTTCACAAGGAATTGTAGAGAGACATAATGGAATACTCAAAAACGTCAGAAAAAAGTGCAAAAATGACCAAAGTAAGATTGAAAACAGCGACGTGTTATTAGTATAGGCTTTTTTATGGCCAGAACTTGCTCTTTAACGTAAATGGTGTATCAAATTTCCAGACAGTGTACGGAATGAATCCTGCAATCAACACATTGAATCGAGACAAAATTTAGATTACCCAAGAATCTAAGACGTCCATGACCTTAAAAGAAACCTCAATACAACTCAAGCAGTTAGTAAAGCATTTGTTAAAAATGAAAAAACCAAAAACTCAAAACGAAAAGTAAAAGTTTATCCTTTAAAAGGTTCCAATCCTGCGAGGTAGTAAGATATAATTTAAAAAATTAGGAAAAGAACATATCGTTAGGATCTACAAAAATAGTAAGGTGCGAGGGTGCAAACGTTACAGATACACGTGAAACAATAATTGTACATGCACATCATACTAGAGTCACAAATGCACAAAATTGGGTACCAATAGACCCGATAACCTTAGCTAACATCCATCACAAAAACCTCAACCTCAAAAGACAGAACAATGCTGTTATGATTGTCAGTGGACGCTTTAACCAGAAAATCAGGCAACATGCCAGCTTGGGTTGCAACTTCGAGAGTTGGAGGGGTAGGACATCGGCCTCAAAAATATTCGATATTTCGAGTGCGAATGGATCACATGATCAAAACGCATTACACCGGAGCGGGATGATAACGAATTTCCAGGATGATAAGAAGAACGCAACTTATGACGTAATAAACTCAACCGGATCAAAAAATGTCAAAACAGATCAAAACAAAACAAGAAATCTTTGTCAAATTTTATACAAACTGAATCAAGCTCAAAACAAAAAGAGATGTTGAAAGAATTTTTGTCGTTGTTTTTTGAAAATTTCGTAAAAGATTGTACCATCTGTCTACAGAATTACAGCTCTGCCAGAATTACACCAGAAGCAGAGACGGATGGAAAGGATACAAATTTAAAGTTGTGAAGGACAGCATAAAAAAATGAAAGAACTTGACAAAATTCCATGCCTTAAAGTGAAGCCAATAATTTCATAACCACTGTGAGAAATATGAATGGTGATAATATGAATTAATCAGAAAGATCGCGACAACAGTGGATTAGCCCTTCAACCAGTGCTACCAAGTGCAAAATTACAGGATCGGACGGACCGGTCTCTCGAACGAGCGACGGACAAGCAGGAACAGACAGGACAGAAGAAGGATCACAAAGAAAAACTGAAACAGCAGAATACCAGACGAGGTCCAGAAAAAGCAGCTAAGAAATCTCACACGACAATCCCACACCAAGATTTTGAATGCACATATCAATCCGAGATAACAGAGATGGAAACCGAATAGAGCCCAATAGTGGTGAGGAAGAAAACAACAAGAATTTCGACTGGCCGTAGTTTATACCAAGATGTCCAACAATACCAACAACAAACGAGAGAAGCAAGACCAAAAGATCAAGTGTTAAGCCCGTACACAGGAGAATGGTAGACAGAACAAACCGAAAAATGAGAATTGGCGGTGAAGCTGTACAGTACGAAGGTTACAGCGCCATCGATAAAGTTCATAAGTGAAAAAGATCAAGTACGACAGGAAAAACTAAGAATCATCAACAAACTGAGACCCAAAAAAAAAACGAGATGTACCAGATATGGAGAACCATCTCCTTCAAGAATACCTAATTAAATTGCAGCCGCTGCAATAGCCTCGAAGGAAGAATTGGAAAAATGTTGGGAAATTTTTGAAACGGCAAGGCAAAGGAAGTACAAGGATGGAAGTTTTATAGAGTAGTTAAGGCCCCGGCAATCGAAGCGATCAAAAGGGACAAAAGGTCCTCAAATGCAGATAGTAGGACACGTGGAAAGTGGCACAGGATGGTGCCAGACAGCCTAAAAGCAGACTCACAAGGAGAGGAGACATGGCTAAGATAGAAAATAACTGGTTGAACAATTACGCGCCGACAATTTCCAATTCGGCGTTCTATTTTTCAACCGCGATAATGGCTAACTAAAATTGAACCCTTATTCTGTCGATGCCAGCAAAGCCTTTCTGTAATCGGAGGACATTCGTCAACCAGTCTATATTTCCCCACCAAGGAAAGCAGGGACATCCATTGGGACATTGTGGAAATTTAACTTGGCCGCATATGGACTGGCAGATGCAGCGGTTGACTGATGTACTACCAATAATAGAAAACTTGACCAAGTAGGAAATAAAAAAGGCAGCATAACCAACTGCTTATTTTACGCAACTGACCAACAAGGCAACAACATCGGAGCACTAGCGCAGCATGTTGATGACATGATGTTTGCATGCACCGATTAATTCTATCCCAAATTAAAGAGAATATTACATGGAATCAGCGCAGGACCCGTGAAGAAAAAATATATTAAATTTCTGGAAATCAACATTAACACCGAAACAGACCAAGAGTGCAGACATTACGGGAGGATAACTATCACACCCACGGAAAGCACAAGTGGAGAAATCAAAGAAAATCAAGGAATCACAGGCAAAAACCAGATGGGCATAACACCAGAACAAGTGACCTTAGTACAAATGCTGATAAAACAACTTCAGTGGTCAACGACTTTATCGAGAATAGACCTAGCAAAAAGGCTAAATGATTGTTTATCATCACTAAATACTAGACCACATATTGTAATTGTACGGAAGCTAAACCTGAATGTGAAGAGCTATAAATCTAGAAAGCAAAAACAGATTACGAAGAGACCTATAAATGGGCCCTTAGAGATAGAGATACATACTGATGCAAGCTGCACAGTAAAAGCAACGATGGGGCAAGTAGGAATCATTCGTCAAAAAGAACTCAGTAGTGGTTTTCCATTGGTCAAGCACGACCATAATCAGAGAGAAGAGCGACATAAACGAAGTGGAACTTCATGCCACGAGACTTGCGATGGACGAAATCGTAATCTGAAAAGCGCTTATTCATACATAACATCGGTTTAACAGAAACCTTTACGAAGTATAGATTATTCAGACATAGACTGGGTGTCAGAACCGCCTTTTTCACCCAAGTACAAAGCCTCCAAAAGCAAGTCCAGCATTAGAGATGTAGCTCACGTAGGATCATTTAGCAACTATAAAAGAGTAAAATACTATTTGTCCACTCAGAAAATTAACTGGTCGACTGCTTGACTAAAGCCATGATTGAAGATGCGTTACAAGACTTCATGATGCTTGGATCCCTACAATACACAACGAAGCATGACTGGACGTTTATAGTAAGGACGATGGAGCCACCTAGAGCCTATAAAACAGAGGAGATGAGCCCATAATACACATGAAAAGAACTATCAGACCACTCAGAAGGTGAAAATGCAAGTGAGAGCAGCAAGGAGGAGGGGAAGAACAAAGAAAGCGAAAACAAACAACAAACCAACTGGACAGAATGCTTTGTGAGCAATTCAAGCGAAAAACCATGTAGATGAAGGAAGGACTAGGACATCATCGAGGACTGACAGAACGAGAGAGAGAGAGAGGTGAAGAGAGTGAGACAGAGACCGAGACACAGGAAGATAAGGAAACAGTGATTGAAAGTAATGAAACTGACGTTACAATGAAGTAAGGTTGACATTGACATGACAAAAAAAACTAAAACTGAACGAAACAGGAACTCATATCCCTAAGTTATTTGGATGTTTGATGAGACATTTATTTTTGGTTTCGTGAAGCAGTATTATTTAAGCTTAGTTTTTTTTATTATTATTATCAGAATTGTAATCTCCTTTTCCTAGGAGGCGGGGGGAATGTGAGAAAGGTTATTTGTTGACCTTGACCTCTAAAAGAGTATGAGTGACTTTCACAAGTCTAAAGAGAAAAGATTGATTCCTTAGGTGAATAAATACGTTACGGAGAAGTTGTCTTTTATTCATAATTCCAATAGTTTTAGCTTTGTTTCTTTTAAGTTTACCGACCTATCACTTACTTTTTATACCTACTTTTTATTCGGAACATTCAGGGTTTCGCCCTGATACGTGTAGTCTTGTTGATTCTGTAATATTTTATGAAGGGCTCCAAATTGACAAATGTTTCTGTGACAAAAAATCCAATCATATTAAAGACAGTAACTGTCATTGATTGAGAGCTACTACGGTCTATAGCTCGTATTGTTCAATCTCAGTCAGGATTTATGTTTCCGCCGAATTTTTTTGTTTTGATTTCAATAGCGTCGTATCTCTTTGCTACTATTTCATGATATTCAGAAAAAAGCTCAAACAAGTCTCACGACACAAATTATCACCCACGCAAAAATCGTTCCACCTAACTATTATTGTCGCCATTCAGAAAACTCGGTATGAAACACTCATAAAACTCACAAGGTAAACTGAAATGACTGGCGACATTGACATAGTAAACATATTTTAATGTTGGAGAGCTCCTCTAACGAAATTGCAACTCTTAAGGCTCTTGGTTAAATACAAGTAGTTTATTGCTTCGTTAACTTGTTTAATAGGTCAGGAAAGCCACTAAAATTTAATTACGATGGAAAAAATTTTCAACAGTTCCTGTGATCCAAACAAGTTCTACAACAAAACGCAATCAGTGGAATTCATAGACCAGCTCCGCCCGTATATTTCTAACTTCACCATGGTTTTTGTTATAATATTCTCCCCCTTTCTCATAATCACCCCTTTCAAAATACCCAAACTCAGCTCGCTTTGTCGAAAAGTAGTCGCAATGGTCGTTTTGTCGGATTTGATTAATACAGTGGCGATGGTTACGTCTAATTTGACACAATCTGGCTGGGAGAAGTTTTCAGAGAGCACCGGTATTTTGTGCGCGACAGTTGTTTATCTGGAAGACTCGTCTTATATGTGGTCTAATACTTGGTAAGGATATTGGTAAAGCATATAAAATAATGCTTCAGATTTCTATTAATGACCATATTCAATCACCTTTCGTTGATTAGGAAAAAATCTCGGTATGAGTATTGGAGTCAGCAGTCAATTAAAAAGAAGCTGTAGTCGCTCAACGGGGTTGCTTTCCGAAATCATGGAAGAATCTAGCTAGATCTTGGAAGAATCTAGCTTTCAAAGAAGACGCAACTCTGTTTTTAAAGGTCTAGCAAAATTGCTAGATATCCAATTGTGGCAATAGCCAATTTTTCGGCAAGGTTTTTACAAACCTTTTTTCAGTGGCAAATAACAGAAAACGAAATATCAAAAAAAAACTATAAATCTTGAATGAACGAAACGAAATTATGCCAACACAAATATATATATAAAAATCATTGAGGATCAAACTGAAATTGAACAAAACTGCTCGTATCAGGTCAAAATCCTGAATGTTTCGACTGCCTTTTGAGGCCTATGGAGCAGTAACAACATGAAAAAATTGAATGTAAAAAAGAATGAAAAAAAAAAACTTTTTTTTTGTGAAAACATCCCCCCAATCGCCATATAAAGTACAAAGTGATAAATTTCGCTCCTGACATTTCCATCAGGTGGTGACGGGAAAACTTGGTTGTAAAAAATGAAAAAAAAATTAAATAACGTACGTATATAAATAGAATAGAGTCTCGAATGTAGTTTAAGAACTTCCAGATTTGAACAAAACTTGATTTCACACATAAGGCTTTCGCTACGGAAATTTTCAACAGTTCCTGTGATCCAAACAAGTTCTACAACAAAACGCAATCAGTGGAATTCATAGACCAGCTCCGCCCGTATATTTCTAACTTCACCATGGTTTTTGTTATAATATTCTCCCCCTTTCTCATAATCACCCCTTTCAAAATACCCAAACTCAGCTCGCTTTGTCGAAAAGTAGTCGCAATGGTCGTTTTGTCGGATTTGATTAATACAGTGGCGATGGTTACGTCTAATTTGACACAATCTGGCTGGGAGAAGTTTTCAGAGAGCACCGGTATTTTGTGCGCGACAGTTGTTTATCTGGAAGACTCGTCTTATATGTGGTCTAATACTTGGTAAGGATATTGGTAAAGCATATAAAATAATGCTTCAGATTTCTATTAATGACCATATTCAATCACCTTTCGTTGATTAGGAAAAAATCTCGGTATGAGTATTGGAGTCAGCAGTCAATTAAAAAGAAGCTGTAGTCGCTCAACGGGGTTGCTTTCCGAAATCATGGAAGAATCTAGCTAGATCTTGGAAGAATCTAGCTTTCAAAGAAGACGCAACTCTGTTTTTAAAGGTCTAGCAAAATTGCTAGATATCCAATTGTGGCAATAGCCAATTTTTCGGCAAGGTTTTTACAAACCTTTTTTCAGTGGCAAATAACAGAAAACGAAATATCAAAAAAAAACTATAAATCTTGAATGAACGAAACGAAATTATGCCAACACAAATATATATATAAAAATCATTGAGGATCAAACTGAAATTGAACAAAACTGCTCGTATCAGGTCAAAATCCTGAATGTTTCGACTGCCTTTTGAGGCCTATGGAGCAGTAACAACATGAAAAAATTGAATGTAAAAAAGAATGAAAAAAAAAAACTTTTTTTTTGTGAAAACATCCCCCCAATCGCCATATAAAGTACAAGGTGATAAATTTCGCTCCTGACATTTCCATCAGGTGGTGACGGGAAAACTTGGTTGTAAAAAATGAAAAAAAAATTAAATAACGTACGTATATAAATAGAATAGAGTCTCGAATGTAGTTTAAGAACTTCCAGATTTGAACAAAACTTGATTTCACACATAAGGCTTTCGCTACGGAAACTTCAACAGTTCAAAGTGACAGACGAACAGGCTGATGAGACATGTCCTTGAACCAAATTTACTGGACTAGAATGAATAGTATGATGTAATTATAATAAAGCTAGAAATACAAAAAATAGAATAGAGTGAGGTACCGATCTTCCCCACTTGGGGAACATTTTTCGAAGATCAAATTTTGACTTTTGACTAGTCAAATGTAAATTTTATAACAAACAAATTGAAAGCGAATATCGCACCCGTGGATGAGTTAGTGATATCTATCAAAATGTATTTAAGTGGCTCTAAAAGAGTTCAAGCGAGTTTTAGTTTGAGAGTTTTTTTTCTACTTTTCTGGTTCTGCAAGCCCCGTCTTCTTAAATGGGGTAACTTGATCCTTTGTCCGCACAAAAGGTGACTGACATCCTGTGCGGCCGGTCGGGACGAACGGGGTAGGAGGCGTCCGTTCTATGGTTGACGACGGTGTTGGTAGCTCGACAGTTTCTTTTTCAGTTACACTCTTGACGGTATGGCATAGAGGGTCACCGAAAAACGTCGTTGGCTTTTTCGAGCGCCCAGAAGACCGGGTTGTGTCGCTCCTCGCTTGATTACTGCTAGCGGGCAATGTAGTAGCCTCGCTTTGAACGTCCGCCGATTTTGGTGGCCCTGTTTGAGTAGACGACTCCAGAGGCGTCGCCGATGTTGCCTCCGGCAAGACTGGTGCCGGTGTGTCAGATAGGGGTAGAGTAGGAGTCTGGGGCCGTCCTGTTGCCTGATCTGACCGCTGTGGCGCTAGCCCCGGTGCCTCAATGAGCTCTAGTGAGGGACCTGCGGTAACCAAGTCTTCGCTTGACGAATCCGCAGTGAGGTTCAACAATGTGCCTCTAACAGGTTCACTCGTTTGTCTCACTACTGGCGACGTAGATTTTTGAAAAGGAGTTCGAGGGGCAATCCGTCTTTGGAGTTTCTCTCCGATCGAGCTAGGTGTTGCTGAAAATTCAGGAGAGTTAAAGTTATGTCTTAAGCTACGATGGTTTTTCCGATAAACTTTTCCCTTGTCGGTAAGGTACGTATTGTCCGTAAGGCGGACAATCAAAATCTTAGCTAATTTGAATAGAGAATTTCCAAAGTTACGATCAACAACTTTCCAAAACATTTTGATTTTTATAGGATCTTGTAAAACTAGTTTTTCTAACTTACGTGTTTTCGAAAGTCTTTTTGGCCTCGACGAAGTCGACACATTCAATCGTTGAGAATGTGACCGAGCAGGCACCAGTCGGTCCCCAACATGGTCGTAAAAACGCAGTGAACCCTTCGTGATTATGGACTTTAATGAGTTAGCTAAATCACTATTTCGAGCGGCTAGTTCGCGAAGAAGATCAAGTCCTTGTAATGGTTGCACATTCCGCTTTAGCTGGCTCCAAGTGTTTGCCTTTTTAGCGAGATCCTCCAGGGCCTTGTATGGTTGGCTATCAGCCACTCTGTTGCCCACACCAAAGTGTAGTTTGAACTTAAAGGAGATGTCCGGACAGTCGGAAACTCCTCTCGTCACCACCTTTGCCATGTCCCGGCTGAAATCTTGGCTTGTCAGCTGTTCGCGAGTCAGAAGGTTCCTTTCCAATCCTTGAGCTGAAAAACGAGAATGTACATCATTATCACGAGCTAGTGAGAATTTCATGTTAGGTTTTCTCCCAAAGTGTAGCTCAAATGGAGATTTTTTTAATGTAGCATGTTTTGTTTTCCGAATGTCGTCAACGATTTATTGTAGCGTTCACTTCAAGTTTTTAAAGCTATGATCTAATCTTTCAGTCCCCAACTTCGGTTTAATAGTCTGAATTGAACGCTCGACAAGGCCGCAACTTCTATGATCCCCCGCCGCTGTGAGGACATGTTTTATACCTCAACTTTTACAAAACTCACTATAGCGTTCTTAAATCCAGTACCGTGATCCGTTCTAATTTGTTCCTGAGTACCATGATTAAGAATGTGCGATCTTATGAATTCGACTATTTTTTTTCGCACACGTTGTCTTAGCTAGCATAACCGAAAGGTATTTCGGACAACGTTTATCGCGACTAAGATATAAACTTTACCCTCTTTGTCATCGGTTATCGGACCCGCGAAATCGATTTTTTCGCAGATTTAGACTATCTGCCAATTTAGAAATGGCCACCAGATAAATTCTGACGCATCCATCATGGTTGCCGGTCCAGGATGCTACCGATGAAGACGAGCCGGGATGGCACTTTGTAGCTTCTCGGGTATAGCCAGTTTATTGTCAATCAGAACACAGTTATCGACCACCACCGCTTTTTTCCATAATTGGACCCCAGTTTGTTGAAGGGTTCCACATCCTTGTTAATTTTTGCCGTCCGTAGGAGTCCTAGAAATTGGTCCTCCCCAGTGAGATCCCCAAGTAGATCAACATCGAACAGGCCTGGGAGGCTGACGACTTGCCGCTTGTCTCGCGTGACCAAGGGTTTACGGTTGTTGATGGCGTTGACCCCCATACCCACCACTGCATGCTGTCGAGCCTTCTTCGCCAGTCTCTGCCGCCGACATTTGTCCAAAAGTTGAGCCAGACTTTCTCTAGCAGATTGTCCACGGGCAACCACAAAACGGTCCTTGGAGTTCCTCAACCTGGCCTGGTTGCGGGCCCGTATCATGGCAATCCTAGTAAGTCGATTCATTGAGCCAGACATTGAGGGTGCGTATCACTGATGGCTTGGGGCACGAAAGTTAGGGGAGGAAGTGCTGAAGTTTTCTACGAATTTTAGTAGAGTCGCTTGTTCAATTGTGTTATTTGCCAGATTGATAGTACTAATGGATAAGTTTGAAGTATTAAGGTTAGAGTTTTGAGAGTTGTTGAATTGAGAGGTATTCATTTCAAGACTTGATTTTGAGATGTTAGGTCGGAAACAATGATTTCTCTCACAAACTTCCGGCTTAGCGTATCTCATTTGCTTAAAAGGCTGTGATTGGTCGGGCGAATTAGAGCATGAAAAGTCGACCTCTAGCGGCGAGATTGGAAAACAACATTTTTGCACTCTAGCCTGTGATTGGCTGATCAACGGAGAGCATGGTTTAACGCCCTCTATTGACGAGAGACGGTTTTTAATATATCAATTATGACAAATAAGCTTCGTTCAACCAATTGGGAAATATTTCTACGACGGAAAAAAATAACCGCTTATGCGTTAATTACTCGAAATATAACGCGCGCTAATTGTCCCAAATTGACCAAAATGGCATTCTTTAAATCCCCACAATTTCATGAAAATTGATCACAGGTGAAATATTTTTTCGAGTTTAGGCTCAGGACAACAAATTTTTCTGAATGGTATTCGTAAAAATTTCCGTAAAAAATTGCTAGTTAAAAAGTCGACATATGTCTGAGGAAAAAAAAAACCACCGCCAGCACAAATAATCCGTTACTCTCATTACGAAAGTCGGCAAAACAATTAATTTTAGATTAGAACACAGAAAATGCTTATGCGGTGAATTTTGCAACCCAATAAAATGGGGAAGAACTGATGTAAATGGAGTTTCATTGTCTGTATCTCTAACAGCAAAAATTAATCGATATTAATTGAATTGGAATAGATTTTTTTGCCATATTAAATAGTAGCAAAATAATCCATTTTAATTGTTGATAATAAAACACAAATTTTATCGATTTTTGTTCATGGAATTCCAGGGGGACGCTCTTTTTGATCTTCTTTTGTTCTTTCATTTTCTTTGATCGTTCCGCCAAAATTTTAACAGGTTTAAAGATTTGTTTCTAGTTTCCAGAGATCTAAAACACCAAGTTGTGCGCTTATCCAACGCACAGTTTAGCCGCGTAATTTTCAGAAACAAAATCACTGTGGAGAAAAATCGGTTAGAAAAAAATTTATTTTGTTTTTAGTTTAATTTCGAGCGAGTAAAGCGCTCAAGTAATGTTTGCTGTGCAAAATTTTATCAATTTGGCTCGAAAATTTTCAATTGAAAAAAAATTTAGTTATTGAAGCTTTGTTTAGCGCCTCCTATCCACTAAAAAGTTTCATGAAAATCCTTTTTGCCTAAAAAAATTATTCAGAAAAATTTTCTGAAATAATTTTTCAAACTTTTTTTGGCTTCTTGAACATTTTTCTAAGACAACGTTTGTCTATAGTACATAATCCCATTAATCGTTTTAAATTAAGCGTTTTATTGTACCTAACCCCTTAAGCGTTCTAATCCATCAAGTGTTGATTCTCTCATGTAACCATGCACAAAAGAGTGTACCCTAGTTTTAAAAAAAACTATCATTGCACAGAAAAACCAGCTACCCTCGTTTCTATTTTAAAATTTGTTCGTTTGTAGGTCTCTTGTTCTTCTGTGTTGCGTGCTTTTGAACCTGTATTCGACCAATTTGGAAAAAAATCGTCTGTTCATATACCTCAATTTATTTGTCTGGCCATTTGGGATCCTGGTAACTGCTATTACATATGCCAAGCCTAGATCATTCTCTATAAACTACAATGAAAACTACCTTTTGAGCGCTGGCTGCCAGCCAGACTTTAAATTTGAAGTTTCTGCTGATGGTCTAGATTGTCTCTTGGTCCATGAAGCTTATGTGCTCGTTATTTCATATTATGGAATTGAGTCAGTTTTAGTGATATCATCACAAATGGTTTTTTGTCTTATAATCTATCGCGCTTATAGTCAATATGAACTTAAGGCTCAATTGGCGCAACGATTGAATGAGCTTGACCAAGACATTTCATCGCACCAAATTAAGGTTGAACAGTCTTATGCTGTCCTGATGGGCTCCATACCTTTTTCGATCACATCAATCATCTATATTATAGTGTATATACCAGTGCTTACAAAACAGTTTGTTTTTATTTACAAAGGACCAATTGAAGATCACCCAGGTTTGGAGGCTTTTCTAACGCTCTGGTTTCTTTGTGCTGGAAACTTCACTTCCTTGATGAACATTATTTTTTACGGGATTATGTGTAAAGTAATGCGAAAAGAAGTCACGAAAGGTGCGAAGTCAAAGTATCATAAGCTGAGATATGGAGCGAGAAGACTTCGCCGTGTAAGCACGTCTTTCTGGAGTGTCACTGCTCGAGTGAAAGATGACACCAACTTGACAACCAACTCATCACCAAAAAGTGATGGATCCTTTTTTAATGAGGAGGAAGAGTTCGTGTCCTCAGTCGAGACTCTCAGCTAAAATGAATCATCGCTTTTTTATTAGTCCATCATATCGTTAGACAAATCAGTCTTTTACTTTTGATTTGCCATTTATTGATTTCAATGCTGAAAATATTTTTTTTAAATAATCAAAACTAACAATGATTTTAGCTATTCAAAGATGGTAGTTGTCAACATGTATTTAGCATTCAGCAGTTGTCAATATTTAGAACATAACAAGGCATACACGATATAAAAATGACCTTTTACTCCTAAATGCCGTACCCCAAATACCATCATATAGATACAACCAGAAAAATAGAAGAACGACTGCTCGTAAACAATTCGTGTTACGCTTTCAACGTTGAATAAAGTTTTTAAAGCGCGCATAAAACAGTCCGTCCAAATTATGGCCGAATTCACAATTCCTGAACTCCCATACCTTTGCGAAAAATGATCAGAGGTAAAATATCTTTTTACATTTGATTTCAGAGAGTCAACAAAATCTTCAATGGGGTAAAAAAAACTTTTTTTAAAATATTATTTTGATCGCAGAAAATTAACTGAATATAAAAACGACTCCAAGCATAAATATTCCGTTTTCTTCAAAAGTCAGAACAGTAAACTGAATATTGTCACTGCCATTAAGACAGATATTTGAATGCTTTCAAATTGTTCTTTTCTGTCGATTCTCGTGTCAGGTGCAAATTTTGAACGTTTCGAAAGCATTTTCTAGTTGATCCCAGGTATAGGTGTTTCTAGGGGGTAGGGAAAAAACAACAACGGCGCAATAAAAAAACAAGCTATTAAAGCGTTGGATTTCAACATTATCCTTCCATAGTTTGAACCGATTCATCAAAAAGTCCATAGTTTATTCGAACAGTTTTTGTGAGACAGTTGGAAAGCTAGGTTTTGGATATATTAATATTTTGGATAAATTTTGTTGAAAATACGTTTCTTTAAGTGTGAGTTTCAGATAGAAAAGACTAACATAATCCTTCAAGAATAGAATGAGAATGAGAATTCGAAGTCACACCAATAGTGCCAGAGGACGCCACAGGCCGGTACCTTCCGGTAACTATTAAACACCGACTGATACAGACGATGGACAGTACAGAGTGGCAGAAGGAATAAACTTATGTAAAAACTGAAATAGCACTGTGTCATTTTCCCTCTAAATTGGAAAAATTAAATACTCGAACGATGGTGACTAAAACTTTAAGGCCCTAAATTTAACTTGACTGAAGGTTGCTTATTGGCCTCAGTCGTGATTAAATAACATAAAATAAAAAATATCTGCAACTAGCGATACAAGATTGGGTTTTTGATCGATTTACCTGAGCTCCAATTTTAAGAACTGAGTTTTTGTTTACTTTTTGCCTTTCTTTTTTTTCAGATTGGATCCTTCTTCTGCGATATATGGTCAATAATGGCCTCACCTATCTCTGTAACTGCTGTTTCGACCGCTCTTCTGTGACAATGTTCCGTCTTGGCTGCTATTCGAGTCTTGGCGACTGTATGAAGCCAAACTTTGTTTTCACCCGCGTATATTCGTTTCCGCCGGTTGAGGTGCTAAGTCCACTTGCAGAGTCACTGCGTCGGTACTCGCCGAGATCGTGTCCGCTATTACCTTCCATTCTTATCTCTGTCTGCTCGTTTAAAGTTTTCACTCAGTCTGTTCATCTTGTACTTCGTGCTCCGTCGGTTCATCTCGCACCTCTCGCTCTGTGACCGTTTGCCCTGTAGGGCTGATGCTGGGCTGATGCTGATCCTGCCCTCAAACGCTTAGTCGCCTCTCATTTTCTCCATCGCTCTACGACTTGCTGTCCGCCTCGAATCGTCAACTGGTTTGTCTGTGAATTTTTTTTGGTTCGTTGTTTGCTGGCTGCTCGAATTGTTTTCTTTTCAGATCTGGTGGAATGGGTGGTGCGGTAGCCCGGCAGGTTTTCTTCTTATTTTTGTTAGCACTTTTTGCCACCGCGACACCCGACTTTGCAAGTGCAAGGCAGCCTTTCAGAGTTAATTCGTGCACACATACAGGTTTTTACTTCAGACGTAATTTTCCATGCCTTTTTAGGTTTCGGTCTCCATTACATTGATTGAGTTGGCCTGAGACTCCCGGTAGCGACTCTGCGCTGGATCCTTTTTTCCGAACCCTGGGTTTATCCCCCTGGTTCATGTGTTGCTCCTCAGTTAGTTTCAGTGGATGTCTTCGATTTTTATTGTCCTACAGTAGGATCGAGCGAGCAACTCATTTCGTGCACAGACAGTTTTTGTTTTTACCTGTGACTAATTTAAATTTTGCAATGAGGTTTTTGTAAGGTTTCACAGAACCGTGTTAATCTCGCGTCCGTGATGCACTTCGATTGGAGAGACTTTAATTGTCGAATTAGTTGAAAACCGCCATGCTCCGAGAGCGCTTTCAATCGTTTACTCCGGAGTTCCGTTTTCTTTTCTTTCGCGAATGTTAGTAGAGAATTTATTACACTACCCGGATGCGCGGTGTTCGTTGACGGGTCATTTTACAGTTTTAGTACCTTCGTCATTGCGAAACGCTCTCACCCTATTTTTATTTCCAATAGTTCTCTGCGACTTTCGCCATTGAATTGTAATTATAAGGGTGCCAAGTGTTATTGGGGGAGTTGAGTATACTTGGTTTTCCATGATGGTTAAAAGGAAAGCGATTGTTGATCGCTGTTGTTAAAGTTATAAGGATAACCAGTTTATCGTCCCACCAAAAGATATTCTTCGTCACGTAGAAAACATTAATAAATTGAGCTCAATAGCAATTCAATGCCTTAATTTTTCTAGCAATTTAGGGTGCTTTTTGTATCATTTCTTTTATCGCGGTAAGTTGGAGGTCGGTTTTCTACTGACAATCGAAAAATTATATTCTGAATAATTGTGCTAATGAAGCATGTTTTCTGACAATTTTGTGGCCCCTGGTGATAATTGATCTTACCTGTTTATTGTTGATGTTGTAGATTTTTCTAGAATATCTTCATCTCTGCTATTTAAACTAGGGTTTTTTTTTTAAATCTCTCCACTTTCGTTAAACTACTTTCCATTAGTTAGTTAGCTTTTGTATTGTGAACATCTGAGTAACCTATTCAGGCAGTAAACTTTCGGTTCAGGCAGTTGCTTGCTTGTGATTAGTCTATGCGCGAGCACATGTCACAAAGCCCTCTACCGGCCACTTGTCTATCGAAAAATTGCTGGCCTTGTTCTGATTGGTCCCTTGCTTTTTACTTGGTTTTATTACTAGTCCTCGCTTTTATTATCGGTGAAATTTGATCGAATGGAATTATTTAAACGGTTCATCATCCAGAGAGCCTGCTAAGCATGGTTTCTTTTTTGTGTTTTTTCCGTTCAATATTAAAACTAACGCCTTTTGATCTGTAATTTTGTATTTACGGCCTAATACCTACCTTCGGAAAAATCTGCCCCCCACAAAACTGAAAGCATTGCGAGCTCGTATCTCTAAACCTCTTTTCCGCCTCATTTAGGTATCATGATGCAAATGAAATGGGTCTCCAGCCCTCAGGGCCTAGCTTTTTTAAGACTATCCTGATGTCTATATGTGCATCGAAATGTCGGAACTCTACTATATTTGAGACTTGCCTTTTTGAGTTCTCGTATGGGGTTTGGCACTTGGTGGTCTATAAGTAGTCGTTTTTTCTGCTTAGCAAATATTGTAAGAGGGCATATGTTTCAGCCAGGGCCGAGAGATACTTAGGCCGTAATTAGTG
>NW_026971707.1:0-18481 GCF_963678635.1 Symsagittifera roscoffensis
GCCACTGCCTACTGCCTACTGCCTACTGCAGTACAGTACTGCCTATACTGCCTGCTGCCTGCTGCTGCCTGGGACCACCATTGCCTGGAATCAACACCATTGCTTGGAAGGGTGCCCCCGGAGGGTTTGATATTGCCATTTTATTGGGTAATTCAGAAACGTACAAAGAAACGGTAAAAGCGAAAACCTTTCTCGTACGAGAACAGTTCATTTTTTCTGTAATGACTATATAGAACAGGTACAGTCGTAGTCGCTACTCATACCGTACTCGTACAGTAGTACTGCTCTTCCAAATCTTGTACTGGTTACAAGGTTTGGGAGAGCAGAAACGTACTAAATACAAAATAAACAAATCTTGTACTCGTACGAGTACAGTATATTAAACCACAAGTGTAAGACTCGTACGAGTACAGTACTCTTAATAAGTACAGGTACTGTCGTACTCGAAACAGGATAGCTGCAGTGGTAGAATCCTAAACAGTCGCAGAGACACCGCCGCATACGGTTCCGCACCGTATATAGATCTGAGGAAGGAAGGTTGAGGCCCTATCATCTATGGTACAGATGTGTGTAAAGACAGACAGACAGACTGTCGTACTCGTACTCGTACGAGTACAGTACAAGACAACGCTGATATAATTCTTAGTGGCTGGTAAATTCAGATGGTAACTGCCTGCGGAGAGTGTCATTTGCTCTCATGCAAAATTCCAAGAATAATTAGTGGTCGTGCATTTTATGGAGTAGAATCATCAGAGGATCTCAGATGCAGTGAATTGTGCCGCAGTTCGAAATAGTTCGAGTTCAAGTGCAGTCTTTTCAAAATTAATTTAGATACGCCTGACAGCATGAGATTGTGATTCTATATTTCCCGTAGCCCCTTCGTTGTACTTGGTTGTTCCCGATACTATGGTTATTATTGGGAATTTTTCCCAGCATGTGCAGCGATTGGATGCTCCTGGATCAGGTCAGTATCTCTGAACTGTTTGTCTGGTAATTTCTCTGAGAAATCTTGTCGGTGAACACTTTGTGTTTCTATAGCGATTGAAGCTGAAATTTAACGAAGGGTATATTTTGCATCCAGATACTAAAAGCAGGCTCGCGCTGGTCTCCGAGGTTAGAGACAGCATTGAAATCGTGCATACATCTGAGTACTGCAATTTTCTGGGGAGCTATTTTAAACCTTTTCAGGCTATACTCGAAACAACACAGCCTCAGGACCAGGAAACTGCCGAACATAAGCTTCGAAATGTAGTACTCGAAATATTTAACCGCCTCCCCCAGAATGACGTACTTAGACCGTATGTGCCGGAACTGATGCAACTAGTCCTGGATGTGCTTTTAAAGGACAACGAAGAGAATGCGCTTGTCTGTATCAGGATTGTTTTCGATTTGCACAAGAACTATCGCCCATCCTTGGAGGCGCAGGCTCAGCATTTCCTCGAGTTTGTCTGTAAGGTTGCTACGAGCCTGCGCTTGTCGAGATGCTTCGGTGATCATCACATCGCTCACTGCAATTTGTATATCTTTAGAATCATACGCTCTTACAAACATTTATTGCCTAGGCTTATGCAGAGTTCAACAATACATACAAACACTTTTTTGATATGTCTACAAAAGTCCCTTCTGAGTTTTCATCCTCTCTCCGGTCTTTCAAGGTGGTGACGGAGTGTCCATTGGTTGGTGAGCTCATTCCCATTTATTTCTCTGCAATCAATGTCTCTAAATGTGGTCTCAACGCCTCACATGTAGCTCTTGAATCTCCATTCTAAAGCCTACGATTGGATTATGCACTGTGCCTGCCTGTGTACGATTGAAACTAATTACTTTTTTATTTATTGATACAGTGATGTTTCTTCTTCAGCTATACACGTCATATGTTGCAAAGATTATCCCATTGTTGCTTCCCATGATGCGGACTGCACTGGATATATCTGGCCCATCAGTTGTGCAACATCAGCATCGAGCTGCTCATCTTGACCTAAAGACCGCTCAGGTCAAGACTGTATCGTTTCTTACATTCTTACTTCGAACCCACCCAGAGTACATTAGGCCCTTTCAGTCACAGCTGGCTTCGGCGATTGTCCGCCTACTTACAACCTGCCCGGACAGCGTTCCTGTGCGGAAAGAAATCCTTGTTGGAATTCGCCATGTTCTTACCACGGACATGAGAACCTCCTTTTTCGGGTATTTTTTTGATTGATTTGATAACCCTTATCTACATGACTGCGATCGTGGATGGATTTGATGTCACGTAGTGTTTCTGATCTTATACATGTATTTGCTCTGTCCTTAGACACATAGATGCATTGATGGAGTCGGGAGTGTTAACCGGATCTGGTCTTTCATGCTCGGAAGCGTTACGGCCTCTTGCATATTCATTTCTTGCTGAACTGATTCATCATGGGCGCAAAGAATTGAACATTGCTCAGCTTTCACGAGTGATTCATATATTCTGCATAAATATGCATGATACGGGCCTGCCAGTCAGTGTTCAAATGACTTGTATCAGATTATTGATAAATTTAATTGAGGCACTTCATGGTCGCAGAAACTCAGATTCCACTTCAGCTGAGGTAAATTTGCCGCATTTATTGTTTATCTTTGGAGCAATGTATGGCGCGATAATTATCAGAACATTCCCGTGCATATTTCCAACATTTATGTATGCTCTAACTAGTAGGCAACTGTCTAATGCGCTTTAAACATTGTTTTATCCGACGATTGCAGGCAGCTCGATCTTTGCTCGGCAAGCTGCTTTCAAGTTTCCTCACCAAGTTGTCACACATATCAAAACATATCCAGGATTTAATTCAGTCTGCAGAGCATGGCAAGGACATGCGGACTAGTCGCGAATCATCCATGAAAGATATTTCATACTCTCCGCTCAAGGCCGATGTCAGTCACAAATCCTCTGCTACTGTACTGGCTGAACTACCATTGCTGTATCTGCAATGTGTTCCTGAAGAAGAGAAAGAGTTATCTGACACTAGGCAACTCATTCTAACTTTGCTTATGGGCTTAAAAACGCTTCTGTTTAGTGTTTGTCATTTTAGTCGTTCAACTCAGCTCCAAGTCCCATCAGGTACGGTTGAAAACAGCCAATGAAACTGCATGGCACGTATCCTCAAAACAGGTGTCCCTTTGATTGCAGGTTTTGCTTCCTCGCAAAAGCTGAATGAGACAGAATTAAGACTTATTTCGAAGCTTATTGTACGAGGAACCAACTGTATGAGACTGTTTCTTCATAGCAAGGATAGTTTACACGAGGCCATTGCAAAACTTGTAGACACTCTGACTGGTATTTTTCTTATCTATAGCACCTTTCGCTGCATTTGCCTGATTTGATCTGACGAGCTTCCTATGGATGTTTTTCCGGGAGAAGCATCGTGCTGATATGTGCGGCTGTTTCAACTAAGCAATACTTCATGAATCTGTCTGCAGTTTTGGAATCGTCGGACATGTCGGACATATTTGTTCTGAGAATCGGCGTTGTATTCGAAATAATTGCATCCGAGCCCCAACTATCCCTTCTGTCATCTCATCTGTTAGGACTTTCAACTATGCGTACTGGACAACAGGTATTGGGCATATTTGTTTTCTTACATTGGTCGCTATTGGCATATTGGCAATTGTAAATAAATCTACATCTGACTGTTCAGGGGACCAAGACAATGGCTAGCTATGCAGAAGCCTTGGCCAATTACTTGGTAACTGTTCAGTTGAAGTTGGAATGTGACCCGACGACCGAAAACGGCTCTTTGACTCTTATGCTTCTGAATCAAGCAATATCTTGTGCAGCTCACAATACAGTTGCTGAGAATATATTGGTCTCGAGAATATCATTGATCTTGGATACTTTGTTTGATCATATAAGTAAGCAGAACAACAAAGAGCAGTTCTTGCTTCTTTTGAAAGAATTATTTAAATCACTTCAAGGCTGCAAGAACGAAGTGCTTCATCGCGATTTTCAGCTTGTTTCAACGTTGTCCAAACTGCGCAAGTTACTTGCAGGGCCATTGACAGAGAAAGAGAAAGGTCTTTTGGTAGAGCTTATCCTTACTTTGCCAACACGGTTGAGTACCCTCCTACACTACTTGCCGCATCTTATGAAACCCCTGCTAATTGCAATTCAAAGTGCATCCGAGCACCTGGTGACTTTAGGAATGAAAACTTTAGAATATTGGATTGACAGCTTAAATCCAGAGTTTTTGGAGCCAGCAATGTCTGATATACTTCCTGAACTTATGTCATCTCTGCACTCCAAACTCGGGCCGTTGGGTTTGCACCCTTTTGGCCATAAGGCATTAACACTCCTTGGTAAATTAGGTGGTCGAAACAGGCGATATTTGAAAGCACCTATTGGATTGGACTACAAAGTTAATCCAGAGCATGGCCTTAGACTGATACTGACGTTTGAACCTAGCACTTCCTTTCTAGTGCCGCTTGATAGATGCATCGTTCTTGCTCGTAGTGCTTTGACGAAAATATCATTAGCCAGCTCAATGAGTAGGGGTTCTGAAGTCATTCATATTTCTGAAGCTGCACGCGCAACTCTTGCTCCCGAAGTTACGGAGTACAAATCATACTATCGGTTGCAAGCATTGCAATTTTTACAGGTATGCTCTAGTGTCTTCGGTGCCGACAAAATGAATGAGTTCTCTGTTTTAGATATATGACTGCTTTTGTGGAAAAAATATTGCAGGTATGTTTGGCATCTGTTCTCAATTTGAGGTCTCCTAGAGATTCCGCTATGCCTGGTAACGGGTTTGACAAACTCAGAGAAATGATGATAGGAAATCAGCAACCACCCCACATTCAAGTTACGCAGCAGAAGATAGATTTTGGAGTCAAAACGCTTACGCAGCTAGAAGCCGAGAGGCAAGTTCTAAGATCATTGCTCTCTGTCGTTTTGGGCACATCAAATGACGAGGATCTCAAAAAACATGCAAAACCTTTTGCGGAGGGTGTCTGCATGCATTTTGCAATGCTTTTTGCCGCTGGAGCTTCCTCACCTCCTCCACCACCAGCGTCCAGCAGGTTTGCAGAAGGGACCACATCAGAATCAGCACCTTCCGAAACTAGAAGCGCATGTTCGTCGTCATTGAAGGAATTGGATCCCCACGTTTTCCTTGATGCAATTCTAGACATCATGGATAACCCACGGTATTCTGGCACCGGGACGTGGTTGAATGCGTTGTTGTTGTTCACCGATTCACTCCTAACTCTGCATCATGTACAGGAAAAAAAGAAAATTTCCAGGTGACATACGTAGTCACTGTTTGCGTGCTATTATTTGATTCATATCGGATTCCGCATGTTGCACTGTATCAGCTTGATCAATGCAGTTTGTAGACCGGAATGGCTGATATATTGACTGCTTTAAAACCAGGGATGGCGCCTCGATGTCGGCTGATGAGCCAAGTTGCATACCCAACCACTCTCCCTTAAATTCGGTTGTGACAGCTCCGGATGGAAGCAAGGACTTGTGTGATAACGAACTTGCTGCCGGAAATTCAACCAGAGTTCGGAACCCACAATTTCAGTCCATGGAGTTTGCAAGGAAATGTGGCTACCCAGATGTCTTGGATAAGTTAATATCACGAATAGTTCATGGTTGCTATGGCGATTCTTGGAATCTTCGAATATGCTGCTGTCAAGCTATAAGGCAGCTTAAAAACAAGATACCTCTAGATCTGCTGGCATATTGGTTACCTGCTATCATGAGAGGCCTTTTTATGGTTATTAGGTGGCTTCCAGATGAATGTGGTCATTTATCCATTGAGCTTCAAGAAACTTTGGAAGGATTGGTTTCCTACTGTTATGTCATGGAATGTACTGATTCTGAATTTCAGTTGAGGTTCATGCAGGAAGAGTCGGTACGGCGGAAAATGAAAAAAGAAATTCAGCCTTTGCTTCTACCACTGCCTACCGACAGGTCGGCGAGAAGTGACATCCAAAATCTTGTTCATGATACATTGGAGGTACTAAACTCTCAAATTTTTGGCCGCCATTCATCCAGACGAGTGAGATCTGTGGCTGGTAAATGTTTGGAAATTATTTGCGAAGTTACTCGCCGGAATGGTGCTGATCTGCTAAAATCATTTCTGCCTTCCTTGGAGAAAAAACGGCTTGTTCCATTAAGGCATGTCGAGGTTCAGATTGGGACAGCTCTTGCTATTACATTCTGCCTGCGTCAGAAGCCAGAACTTGTGTCCTCGCCATCTGCGGACCTTGTGCAGGTAAGCTTCTTCCATGTCACCAAACCGGCCATACCTGCTTACGGAATATACCTTCGTGGAGAAATGACTTTCTTTTTTTCGAATATATATGATGACTTTTTGTCTTTGCACAAGCGATTTGCGCAATTTTGACTTGTTGATATCGGCCTCAGGTTTTCAAGGATGCTCTTACTATTGTTGACCATGATGACTCTGTGCTTGGAGCAGCTATGTCTCAGTACCATGGCGATGTATCTGCAGCAGTTGTTCGATTGCGGACTGTTTGCACAGAGCTTCTTTGCTCCGCTGTGGCCTGGGCTGCATTTCGAGATGACCCAGATCAAAAAGCAGTGAAGGAGCCGATAATAAGATGCTTTTTCAAAGCTCTAACTTCAGAGATACCTGGTATCGTTGTTGCTGCGAAAGAAGGTTTAAGACACGTAACTGCAAGTCAACCAAGGCTTCTGCCAAAAGAGCTTCTGCAATCGAGTCTGAAACCACTTCTTATGAATCTTGCAATTCATACTAGTTTGAATATTCCATTATTGAAAGGCCTATCGTTGCTGTTGGAGCTGCTGTCTATGTGGTTTAATCCCAATTTGGGCGACAAGCTTTTAGGTCACTTACGGCAATGGCTAAAACCGCGTGATATCTTGGCATCAAAGCATGTGTGGTCTCATGGTGAAGAAGTTCCTGTTGCTGCTGCTATTATGGAACTTTTTCATCTGCTGCCACACCTGCCTCGGCCCGAGCAATTCTTAGAATCTAGTCACCAAGATTGTCCTGGTCTGGTTGTCTTAACCATTGAATTGGAGAATTTACTTCATCAGTATCCAGACAGCCCAGCTCCCTCAAAACTATGTTCCCCTTATGTTAAGCCACTAACCAAATTTTTGAATCGCTATCCTTCAGAGGCCACACGTTACTTCTTAGAAACAGCTAGAATGCAAAATCCTCATTACTTCTACCGCTTTCTTTCAATTGTCAAATCGGATGATGCTGGTCCTCTTAGATCATGTCTTTTCGAAAGTCAAGATTCATTGGGACGGCTGTCATATCTTCTGAGTGGTGAAGTTAGCCAACATGAATCAGACAAAATTGATGCTGAACTAAATGCTGTACATTTGGTAAGTGTAATGGTGAAGCTTAATCCTATTTGGATCAAGGAAAATAAATCAATTCTCTCGGCGGTTCTGAATCGGTGGAAATTGCCTGGAAGAAATGAAAGGTTATGTGGATTGGATTGCTTTAAAAGAAGTGCAATGATGGAAACTTCCAGACTTGCAAGGTATGTTTATGTTTTTGCATTACTCAGGTTTTTATTCTGCAGTTTGCACAAATTAGTTGAAATAATGCTTACTTCTTGTTTATGATTTTACGTTTTTAGGTGCCTTATGGCCTATGTACTCCATCAGCACAGCGATGTAAGGGTTTTGATTGATTTACTGGACGTCTTCACGAATCGTGGTTATGTAGATTTTTCCTTTGTGGATGATTTCTTAGTGAAAAAGTTGCTTCCGCAATTTTCCTCAATTGATAAGAAGGGGGTTGTGTCATTTCTTCTTGGGTCACTTGATTCTGTTACTGCCGCTGATTCCATCCCTGAATCACTGACTGAAAATCAGCTAATACTTACGCTAAAGCATATTTTTATGCCCATGCTGTCTGATTGTTTCGTTAAACATGAGGCGCCTGATGTGTTTGATCAATCTGTTATCCAGACAATCGTCAAAAAGCTTCTTGATCCTCCAGAAGATACACCTTCAACTTTTAGTGATGGCTTGAGAATAGAGTTACTGCACCTTGCAACACTCCTTGTAAAGCATATGCCGGAGAAGCTGGTTCCTCACAGGAAGGAGCTGATAAAATTTGGATGGAATCATCTGAAGCGTGAGGACTCGTCCTGCAAGTATTACGCGTTTGTCAATGTATGCCAATTTCTAGATGCATACCAGGCCCCAGAAAAGATTATCCTGCAAGTATATGTAGCTCTACTCAGGACTTGTCAGCCTGATGTTCGTAGGCCACAGATTTGCCAAGCATTGGACATTTTAGTTCCTGCACTACCTAGGCGTATGCAACTTGGAGATCACAAGTTTCCTGTGTGGGTTCGGTACACAAAGAAAATTCTAGTTGAAGAAGGTCACAGCCTTTCCCACTTGGTTCATATCTGGCAGCTTATTGTTCGTCATCCGAACATGTTTTATAGTAGCAGGTCACAATTTATTCCGCAGATGGTGAATAGTCTTAATCGTCTTGGCCTACCTCAAAGTGCTCAAAGTGAAACTAGGAGGCTCGCTATAGATTTGGCCACACTAATCTTATGCTGGGAGAAGCAGAGACTTCAAGAAAATACTTGTCCTGTTGTAGGAGAAGAAATCTCATTAAGAATTGCGGCACCCGACCCCCTGGAAGGGGGCACATGCAGCATTTCTTGCAGAAATGGAAATTCAGAAATTTTGCAGGGATCTGGTATTGTTGGAGCTGGTGACGAGAAAAGGCCGCAAAACCAACCTGTCACCCATGACAATGCAGGGGACCTTTCTAAGAGTGTTGACACGTTATCATCGAACGATATCCCGTCAATTGCCTCTTCTGAGAGAAACAAAACTTTGATAAGCCAGCATCATCCAATTGCTGCCGAGGAAAGTTTTAAGACAAGTGCCGCCATGGAAGAAATGGTTGTTAATTTTTTAGTAAGAATGTCATTTGTATTGTCAGAACACAAAGACAAAGACCTGCAGGCGATTGTTGGTCATGTGCAATGGTTAATTAACCAGTGTATTCAACTGTGGCCTGCAGCGGCCATCAAGATGCCATACTTGGAAAAAATGGTTGTCTCACATCAGTCATCAGGGCTCGTACCATGTCCGTCTGTTGTGAATGGCCTTCAAGTTCTAGATCAAATTGTTACTTTTTGTTCGACTGAAGTCGTGCAGACATGTATGTCTTATGTCTGTCTGCTCACAGCACCCACTCTCCTCTGCCCATATGAAAAGGCAATAGATTTTCTAGGTTCTTTGTCAAGCAAAATTTTTGAGCTTGGTCTAGAATGTCATGGCAATTTTTCGGCAATGATGAAAGATAAGGTTGAAAAATGCATATTGGAGGCTGCTGATCTAGCTGGAAAACCGTCAGAACATGTTAATCAGGTTTCTCTTGGTGCTGCTTTGATGATGTTAATACATATTCACAAATGGGATCCTCAATATTGTCTGCAAATTACACATCCTCTAGTCAAGATACTTTATTTGTACTCGAGGAAGCAGACTCATGTTTTACATGCAGGGATGAATGTTGCAGCTAATTCCGAGTCAGCAAGTCAAGTATTGCAGGACCATGTACCTGGACTTTCTGTTGGTTCTAGTTCATCTGCTCGAAGCCGAATTAATCTGGAAACTTTGAACTTACGTTTGAATGACAATGAATCACTAGTTTCAGGCAACAAACAGCCAGAAGCTTCATGGAAACCCGCTTTCGGAAGTCTAGTATGGAACATGGCAACTGGATTGGAAATTACTGCTAGCTGCTGCCAAGTGTTGGGCTCAGAGCACAGAAAAGCATTTATGCAAACATTGGCAATGTTCATGAGTAGCGGGAAAACTACACCACCTGCTATATTAATGGCTTTACTTAATGTCCTACACAGCTGGTTGCTTGCCAGTCCTGCAAATGCTCCATGCTTAACAGGTAAAGAAACCATCCTCTTTCTGCAACGTATGGCTCAGCTTGAACGTGCTGGAGCTACATCTGGTCCAATCCGCTCTTCTTGGGAAAAAAAGTTTCTAGAATTGGTACACCAAATGAGTTGTGATGGCCCTAGGTCTGTTGCAGATCTGTCTGCATCAGAAGTATTTGCGAAAGTTGAGCGCGTCTTTCTGCTTGGTTTGCGGGCCTCTGATCCCGAACAAAGGTCACACTTTTTGAAGGTTTACAACAACTTTATTGATCGTGCACCTGGCAGTATTCTGACAACGCCGGTATCTGAAATTAAGGTTGATGAGAGCAAGCTGTTCAAAAGGTTGCAGTTTATCATCAGCATTCAAGATTGGGAAGCCTTATCAAACAGGTTCTGGCTAAATCAATGCCTGGATCTACTATTGTCAATATTGGTTGAAGATGAGGTTATCACCCTTGCGCCGAACTCAGCTCAAATTCCTCCTCTTTTGAGTGCAACAAAACAAAATGTTTTTAATCCATCTGGTTCGAATGCCGGCGGAATACAAAGCTCTCAAGCAGGAGACAATCTAAAAGCAGATCACAATATTCAGCAATCTCGTATCTCGGATGCTACAATGTCGAGCCTTGATGTTATCCTGCCATCCGATGTAAAAAATATGATTGGCAAGCACAGTGCATTCTTGGAACAGACAGGGGACCTCAGAGTCCATAGCCTGGTACGGGCTTTACGTGAGCTCTGTCATGCTGATAATACTGTTGCATATCACTGCTGGGTCCTTGTGTTTCCTATTGTTTGGGCAACCCTTCAAAAGGAAAATCAAGTGCAGCTCGCAAAGCCTATCATCAATCTTCTTTCTAAAGAATATCACGTCCGCCAAGCTTCTGCACGTCCTAATGTTGTACAAGCTCTGCTCGAGGGTATATCGCTGAGCCAGCCACAGCCTAAGATTCCTTCCGAGCTGATCAAATTTCTTGGGAAAACATATAATGCCTGGCATATTGCTATTCCACTGTTGGAATCGCATGTGATGTTGTTCCCTCAAGAAACTAGGTGCTTTGATTCTTTGTCTGAGCTTTATCGTCAATTAAATGAGTTTGACATGCTCGCCGGGCTCTGGAAGAAGCGTAGCTTTGCATCTGAAACAAAACTAGGACTGAGCTGTTATCAACATGGTCAATGGGAAGAATGTCAGGTTCTTTTTGCTAGTGCTATTGCTCAATCTATTAGCGACCGCACTGGGAACGAGTCTCCCAAAGTTAATCGTGGAGAGCAGTCTCTATGGGTAGAGTGCTGGTGTAATTGTGCTCATCAGCTAAACCAATGGGACAATCTTATAGATTATTTCCGGGATTCAGATCAAAACGATGAACTGCTGTCATGTCTATGGAAGGTGCCAGATTGGAATAGTCTTAGATCCATCCTCCATGAAAGGACTAGCATAGAAGAGAGCCTGCCTTTTCTTATGTCACGAGCACGTATGGCTTTGCAGGAAAACGCAATATCGGAATCACAGGAGGTTATACATAAATGTTCTTTCAGAACTTTGCACCGTTGGTGGCAATATCCTGATGTGGGTGTATGGCCACTTGTACCTCTCCTAGAGAATTTGCAACCTTTGGTGGAGTTGCAGGAAAGTAGTCGCATCTTGTCTGAGTTGTCTGTCCTACATCAATCCAGGCCGGATTACATGTACAGTGATCTAAAAGACATAATGGAAACATGGAGGTTGAGGTTGCCTAACGAATGGGAAAGTTTGATGCATTGGGGAGATGTTCTGATTTGGCGAAATCACGTTTACAATGTCATGATAAACGCCTTGAATGACTTTCAAGAGTCTCTGCCTCAACTGCACCAATTGGGATATCGGGACAAAGCATGGAGTGTGAACCAGTTTGGAGCAGCAGCACGAAAACAGGGTCAACATTTGCTATGCATATCTTCAATTAATAAATTGTATGGCTACAATAGAATGGATGTTCAAGAAGCATTTGTTAAGATTCGAGAACAGGCCAAATCGTACTTGCTAGGTGGTGAAGAGATCATTTCTGGGCTCAATTTGATTACTACTACTAATCTGGAATACTTCAAGCCAGATCATCAGGCAGAGATTTTCCGTCTGAAAGGCCTTTTCCATTCAAAACTGTCAGAGCAGGCAGCTGCAAACAATGCGTTTTCTGCGGCTATCCTTCTTAATCGAAACCTGTCCAGGTCTTGGCTGTCATGGGGACAATACAATGATTCTATGGAAGGGCAAAGCAGTGAGAATCGCAACCTTGATTTTGCTGCAACGTGTTATCTTGAAGCGCTGCGTACAGGTTCAGAGCAAGCGAGCTTTATCCTACCAAGGCTCATTTATTTTCTTTCATTTAAGAACTCTGGTGGGGATATATCTCGGACATTGGAGCAACAGTCTGATATTCCAACCTGGACCTTACTGTCTTGGATTCCTCAACTACTAGTTAGTTTACAGCGGCCGGAGGTCGTTTCTGTCAAGTACCTTTTAGGGCAAGTTGCCATTGCTTACCCTCAAGCGCTCTACTATGCGCTTAGAACATTTCTTTTGAGTCTGCGCGAAAGTGCTGTTAAGCAGCTTCAAGAATATAGTTCGGCTGCGCGCCTGGGGAAGGCATCACGTACTGCCCAAGGTGTGAGCAGGTCTGGTGAGAAAGTGAATGCAGGGTCTGGTTTGGGAGATGCTGATGTAGAATCAGGTTCCACGGCAATTGCTTCTGAGAAGCCACCTGAGGTGCATGCATTCGAAGCAGGTCGTGAGGTAATGGAGTCGTTACGTTCCAAACATGGTGCTCTTGTCCAAGTTTTAGAAAGCCTTCTGACAGAAATTGGCAGCAAATTTGTCCCAAAACCAGCAGAACGTCTTCTTGCTGTGGTTCACATGCTGCTTCACAGATGCTACAAAGCTCCCTGTGCAAATATTGCAGAAGTACCGAATAGCTTACGCAAAGAACTTGGAGGCGTTTGCAAGGCCTGCTTTAGCCCAGAGCAAATTTCCAAGCATAGTTGGGAAATGAAAAAGCACCGTGACAGTTTTCTACGTGATCTTGATCCCGACTCTCCCTCATTTCCACTGACCTTGGGCGAACTTGTTGAGAGATTAAAAGGTTGGAAGTCAACTTTGCAAAGATCTGTAGAGGATTACATGCCAAGCCTCGTAAAACTTGAACAAGAAAGCAAACTGCTTCAGGACCTCAGTCCTTTGGATATAGAGATTCCAGGACAGTATCTGGATGTAGACAGCAGCGGCTCTGCTGAGCGATCTACAAAGCTTGATAGGTTTGGTTCTAATGTCGCCATCATCCGTCGCCATGGGAGCAGCTATAGGAGGTTGAAGCTTTTTTCTGCTGATGGAAGTTCTCATTTTTTTCTTGTACAAACCCCGGGAACTGGGCATTGGAGTACAACTGCAACCAGTGACGAACGCATGATGCAGCTTTTAAGGCTATACAGTAAACTTTTACTTCGATTTCCTGAGAGCCGAAGGAGGCATCTGTCATTTCACACTCCGGCAATTGTCACCATATGGCCACAGGTATTAATTCTGTGTGGATCTGTGTCTGTATTGTAAGTTTCTGCTGGTTGTTTGATGTAAATTCTGTGTGGATCTGTGTTGATTGCTCAGGTCCGGCTTGTTGAAGAATATCAGAGCTACTGCTCATGTGGGGAGGCGTATGAAGTGAATTGTTCTAGGTATGGGAGAGAACCTGACCTTCCTATCACACATTTTAAGGACAGATGTTGCTCAGAGAATGGGCAGATCTTGCCTGACCCAAACGGAATATCGCGCCTTGCTGCATACAAAGACATTGAAAGTGGTGTGGTCAGTGAAAATGTACTTAGCCAATACATGTACAAGACGTTGCCAAGCTGCAATCATCTTTGGACTTTTAAGAAGCAATTTTGTGGTCAGTTTGGCCTTAGTTCTTTGCTTTGTCATGTACTTCAAATTGGCGGCCGTTCGCCTAACAAAATAATGTTCACAAAAAATTCTGGGTTAACTGTTCAAATGGATCTTTACCCAGTGTATGACACCAGAGGTCTTTTAGAGTGCAACGAACCCGTGCCGTTCAGATTGACTCGGAATCTGGTTACATTTTTTACACCTTTTGGTGTAGAAGGAGTGTTTGCTACATCTCTGTGTTGTGCTGCTTCTGCCAGTATTCAACCTAATCATCATCTTCTTGACATGCTGAGGCTGTTTTTCCGAGATGATATCATAAGCACACAACAAAGGAGAGCAAGCAGATCGCAGGCGACTCTGTCTTCCGGTATAATGTCTCAAAATCTGCTGAGCCTTGTGACTGCAAATCTGGACCAATGCAGATCCCGTATCGAAATGATTGCCCCAGGATCTAGTAAATTTCACTGTGGTAAAGACATACAGTCTGGGGCTACACAGCTAATTGAATCAGCTATATGTCCACAAAACCTCTGTAGGATGGACCCGACATGGCATCCGTGGTTCTAGATTGTGCTAAAACACCACTGGCAGGATGGTGAATTTGAGAAATATTGAATCGGGCAATGTTGGGATACACACGCAAAACCTTATGTTGCCGACTTCAGCATTTTATTGCTTTTTTGCACGTCTGGAAACAACTTCTGTCTTCATGCACGTATGTTTCAATCAGAGTCTCAGTTTGTTTTAGTAACAGATACCTTTCAAGTTGCCCTGCAAAACTTATGTTTGACATGCACGAAGGGTACTCAGGGGAATAAGTCGCAAGTAATCTGAGAGCATTTACCTTTATTATTATACGATGCTTACTCTATGCTCTGTGCTGTTGCTTTTAGACATGGAAATGCATTTTGCGGGTTTTTGGGAGCGTTGGTAATTTTTTGTGATTTATTTTCTGATAGTAATCTATAGATCTGTTTTTGCTTGTGACCAGACGCGAGTGAATCTGCCAATCAGTGATCCTGTTTCCTGTTGGGGTGATATTAGACATGTTGAGCCGCAAGCAATGTTCTCCACAATCCATGGTAACATCTGGAAGGTAGTTGTGAGTCTAGGTTTATCTGGGTAGATCATGGTTTAAACATGGGGTTTGTTGTGAGTGCCAGGCAAGCGTACAAACTTTTGCTTGGACATCAAACAGGCAAGCGCCAGGAAAGCGTACAAAATTTTGTTTGGTCACCAAATATGCCCCAAATATGCCTGTATTTCGTACCAGTATTATCATATGTCTCTACGAACAACTAAGTCCAAATCCCCTGTGTCCATCCTGCCGACGCTGACCAGGATGTTTTAGTAAAGCTAGTCTCAACTGTAAAGCGACTCCGACATTGCTTGCAAGTGCCATCGTCGGCAACGGATCTTAC
Organism: Symsagittifera roscoffensis; assembly: GCF_963678635.1. Classification (NCBI taxonomy): domain Eukaryota; kingdom Metazoa; phylum Xenacoelomorpha; order Acoela; family Convolutidae; genus Symsagittifera; species Symsagittifera roscoffensis. The sequence goes on from NW_026971707.1 coordinate 15,238, forward strand.
TTGGCACATAGCGTCTAGGTGATGTTAACTGCTCTCTGTGGCGGCAATGGAATGCACACATTGAACACCACAAATAAGAGTACACGTAGCGTCCTTTTCTAGATTGTCCACCAATGTGCAAGATCAGGTATTACAATTTGCTACGAATCAAGAAAGACAGGGAATCGTAAGTGTACTCGAGAGGATTGCGTGATCAGACGACATGGACGGATCAGTAACAAGGGGCGTGGGCTTTCTCCGATGGATGTGGATTTTTTTGCACCATTCATCATTTTTCCTCCTTTAAATATACAAGCACCCTTCATCATTTTTCCTCCTTTAAATATTGTGTAGGGGGGATTTTTTATTTTGGGCCCTATCCAAAACCTAATTTCTCTGCACACACCCTATTTCGCTGCACATTTCTCTCACCTTGGACAATTCTGCAAAATTCCCTCCATTTGAAATGCGAGGCTCAATGCAATGAAACTGATGGGTCTATGGTCGAACAGGTTTTGAGCAACACCCACGCCCCTTTTTCAATGGCCTTGTGGGAACCCTAGATTGATTTAGATTGGGAACACCTGAAGATAATGCCGTACGCGTACAATTTGAAAGTACGGTACGATCAGATCATTTCAAATCAAATTCTCGTATGTTCTCGTGATGTAATCCTTATTCATATTTACTTCTTGTTTCTCGCAACGTCAAAACTTACCCCGATGAGTGTTTTGAAAATCCCTCTTATCTGTGCTTTTCCCCACCCAATTCTGACAAAAACTCGAGCAGTCAGATCCCCAAATCCGTCCATGTTACGCCAAAGTTATGCACATACAACGCTGTATTTTTTCTACAAGTGTATGTCGTCTGCCATCGCCAGACCGCCCTGCTTGGTCTGTTTCCCTTGTATATAGGTAGTTCTGCATTCCTATATGCAGATTCGGCTGGAAGGCTGGGATTCTACTATACTGCATATATAATATACTACCACTATATACCTACCATATATACCTGCTATACTGCATATAGCACCACCCCTTAAACCTCAAATCACCCCATTTTGACTCCCACCCGGAGGACACTCCCGCCCTGTCCCGCCGGGTCAGCCTGACGGTTTTCCTGGGTTCCAGACTGCAGGGGAAGAAGTGACCACCTACAGCACCCTTCTAGGTAGGGCATGTCAATATAAGATCCCATCCAGATCAACAGGGGCGGCCGCGAGCTGCAAGCAATTTTTTCCGCGGTCGAAACGGGATGCGACCAGAACACACGCATATCATCACTGAAACTGGATACGAATCCATCGAAACAGTTTGTTTGGAACACACTGAGCCTTTACAACATTCTAGCGGAGACTATTGTGCCCTTGGGGAAGCTGGTATGCTTGGCTTGGGACGCAGAGAACGAGAGAAGGGTGAAGCACATACGAGGAGGGAATTCGGTACCTTTCACTTATTATACATCCCACACAGCAACACCCTGCAACTTCTCCCGTCCCCCCTTGCTCACAGCTCTCCTTGTCCCCACATAAGTGACTACAGAGATAATATCATATAATAGTACTTCTATTTTGGGTTTGGGTGGCAGCCACGGCGCTGTGATGTGTGGTCAAAGACCTGTGCAGGTGTTGCCGGAGATGTGTGTGCTGCTGAGTCTGACGGACAGTTAGAAACCCACACATCTTCCCTCACTCCACCGTGCTTGCCCCCCGATATCCCTCGTCCCCACTTGCGCGACTGCAGATACAATATCATATGAGAGTACTTCTCTTGTTGGTTTGGGGGGCAGAAATGGCGCTGTGATGATTGGTCAAAGACCTGTGCAGGCGATGCTCTGAGGTGTGTCTGCTGCTGAGTCTGACGACCGTTACAAGCCGTCATCAGCCGCATCGCGCCTTGATCTGCTCACAAGGCGCCTAGGAATAACACACAGACTACTCGCAACCAGCCCTAAACTGCATGGAGCTGCTCTCGTGCGCTCGGTCCCGGTTATCGTATGATATCCACGTCTGAGCCTATGCAGTTGCTTCTGGTGCCGAAAAAGTGAGACTGGCCGCTGAAAACGGCGTAATCTCGTCCGTTATTAGCCGCATCTTGTCGGTTGAAGGAGCGGAGACCACCGACTTTATCGCCTTGGGGCGGCGCGTTTGGCATTGTTGCTCGGGGAATATTTTGCCTGGCGACGAAAACGCCAGGCCGGGTCGGCTGATTCGTTCTGGACCGGGAAGTTAGGTCATTCGTGACGAAAGGGGGGATTGCGCCTAGGTTGCGGGGATATTTCGTGATTATTGGGCGGAAATGCCGTTATAGAAATTGAAAATGATTTCCGGCCATGGGGATGTCCGGTTTTGGTCCAGCAGGTTTAAATTAGGGACCGGCACCTGGGTGTCTGGCCGGGGTCAAAAGTGTTACGGCCCGCCCCGGGGTGAATATTGCCTCAGTTAGCGAAATCGTACCCAGGCTGTGGCGGGGTCTGGCGAAAGTACGGCAGACCGGAGCGGGCGGCTCCGGCAGCTGCCAGCTGTGTATGTCCTGGTGCTGACGGTACAGGTCCTGTTTTCCGGAAATCATCGTTGTACGTTCTGTTGTTAAAATATTACCGCATGGAATACTGTATGATTCCGAATAGAGTTCGTGCTTCCCCCATTTTGTAGCCGTTCGTTCAGCACTGTGCGATCAGCACTGCTCACTGACTCTGCCGTTGTTACATCTTTCGCAAAGCAGTAAACATCAACGGTCCATGGTTACACATCTGTTGAATTATAATGAACACACTCAACGACAGTCAGGCTAGGGAGCAAGCTATGTTCCCGACACCGCCAGCACCTCAGACTTCCGCGAGGGAGACGCCAATGTCCGGGAGACCCGCAGACCAGAGGCGTGGGGCTGGGAGTTGCCGTGAGCCCATGCCGCCTGATGAGCCAGGTGATGCAGAGGGCGCCAGCGAGTCCCCGGCACCTGGGCAAGTGCCGCCTCAGCCAGGTCGAGCGACGGGGGCTGTGAGCTCCTGCAACCTTGTCAAGTGCCGCCTGTGCCAGGTCGAGCGACGAGGGTCAGTGAGCTCCTGCAACCTTGTCAAGTGCCGCCTGTGCCAGGTCGAGCGACGAGGGTCAGTGAGCTCCTGCAACCTTGTCAAGTGCCGCCTCAGCCAGTTCGAACACCGGGGGTCTGTAAGCTCCTGCAACCTGGTCAAGTGCCGCCTGTGCCAGGTCGAGCGACGGGGATCAGTGAGCCCTGCCACCTTACTTGTCAAGTGCCGCCTCAGC
>NW_026971708.1:0-128981 GCF_963678635.1 Symsagittifera roscoffensis
GAGCGCCATGAATTCGTTCTCAATTAACGAAGGAAAGCAGATATTCATGCCAATTGGAACATTCGCAGCCAGAAATTCTCATCAAGTAGTGTGATATCTTTCCTAAACGCGATTGTTTCGAACAATTTCATGCCACTGGAAACACTTAATGCGTGCAGTTAAAACTGGCAGTTAACGACCTGCAAATTAAGCCATAAAACCAAATATTGATACTTCAAAAGAGGGAAGCTAAGATAATTTGCTCACGGTCGATGTCAAATTTTAATGAAATTTTATTTTGTTCCTCAAAATGATCTTTTAAATTAGGGGTTTTAGAGACTAAGACCCTTCATTTGTATTTTATATTGTCCACTAAAATAAATTTTTTTTAAAATAGAAAAAACATTTAAATGATCAATTTCATCAAATAAAATTACTCTGATCGTCAAATCAACCTTTGTAGTTACTGTTCTTTGTTCAATTTTAGCATTTCTCTTGTGTGGCATTTATGGACTGTGTCTGGCGGCCATGATCGCCTCAATTGTGGTGTACAGAAAAGAAGTGGATAAAACTATAAAAAAGATGGAATCCAAACATGGGGAGAAGGCACCTGAAAAAATAAAGGCTCTGTTCGAGATACGATATTAAGATATGAAGCTTGCTTTTGTTTGTAAAGAAACAATTCTGAAATATGTTTTTTGTAAAAAAAAAAATTCTGAATTATATTTATTATTCTTCATAACTACTGGAAAATCTCATCATGTATGCTTGAAATTATCAACACAGGGGTTCAGATTCACAAAAGATACCGAAGAAAAAAGTAACCCAATTAAGTAAGCAAGTAAAACTAAAAAATTTAGCTGAGATTGTTTGAATATGATAGCTATTATCTTTGTCCAGAGATTTTTGCCAATCCTATTGATTATAATTCCGACCATTGAAAATGGGAAGAAACTTTGTATTCGGATGTATTCTAGTTTTTTTGTGTTCCACGCAAACTCATGTATAAAAAATTAATGGAATGGGTCGAGTGATCAATCATATTAAAGCACTCTTATTTGTAATTCGAACGGCATTAAAAATATTTTCCAAATATTGTCTCAGTGTCGAGAAAAACGGGTTTTAAATTTTTGAGATTTAATCTAATTTCAAGAAACGCGATCGAGTAACGCTCATTATGTGGAAATTTACTATTCTTCAAGAATTTTAGGATAAAAAAACTTGCTATTAATATAAAGATAGCCAGTTTTTGGATGTTTCATTACGCGCTTATTTGGCAAAAAATTTCTTCATTTTTTTGTTTAATATTTATTTATTTTTTAGGAAATATAAAATTGTTCGAAATTTTCAAAAAAAAATTTCTTCATTTTTTTGTTTAATAATTATTTTTTGGAGAAAAATATTGTCGATTATTCCCAGTTCACTATTTTTCTACGCGAGCGTACAGTTTTCAAACCAAACCACCCACTAAAATCATTAGTAATTAGAAGAAAAGTAAGAAAGAAACTTTTTCCCCCATTTTTTATGAATATGCTTTATGCATTTTTTATGGAACATTCTGTGCTATTTGCACAGCAACCGGCTACCCTTGTTGTTTTTGCCAAACACTATTTTCACTTTTTGTAACATCCCTTCAGACAAGAACTTTTCTTCAGACAAGAACTTTTCACTCTTTGTAACATCCCTTCAGACAAGAACTAAGAAATATAAAATTGTTCGAAATTTTCAAAAAAAAAATTTCTTCATTTTTTTGTTTAATATTTATTTTTTGGAGAAAAATATTGTCGATTATTCCCAGTTCACTAATTTTCTACGCGAGCGTATAGTTTTCAAACCTGTAAACGTGGGGGAATTCACAATATCTCTAGGCCGGCTTCTCTCACTCGTTATCGTCCTTCGCACCGCCGCAATATGTTCCCTTTAGTACTGGGGTCAGTGGGGCAACCGATTCCCGGTACTGTTTACAATCCCAAAAAGGTTCATTTGGTGGTTGGCTACTCTGTATCTTACTATGCTGCTTGCCCCGTGATCTGTGCTCTTCCGACTGTATCTCACTTGTCAATCAATAGTCGATCGCAACAACAATTCCAATAATAAGACTGAATTAAGAAATAAATATAACCAAATACAGAGTAGCCTATAAATGGCTGGAAAATAAATTAATCGTTCAGTCAATGGAATGGGTCCGCGACTACTATTATCTAACCCCTGCTCCCTGCAGTTCAATTAACGCCTTACTATTAACTAACTAACTAACGTTCTCCTCGAGAACTTCTTTCAATATCGATCGTTCAACAACGATCCCACTATCCTCTAGATAGCCTAACTAATATCCACTAACTAACTTAATCACGTTAACAAGTCTTCCAACTTGTTCCCACTTTACTTTGAGAATAAAGCGACTACCTTAACTCGTAGCCCAAATTGTTCTCTAACTAACTGAGAACCAACTATACTCTATCTCAGTATCAATTGTTCTGACCCGGTTCGGTGGTTGTACTGTTCCCTATCGCTACTAACATTTACTTAACTAGCGGTCACTCAGGACTTGTCAGCTGAATCAACCATTAGGTCAGCTTTAATTAAATATCATTCACTTAACTAGCTGCCACTCAGGACTTGTCAGCTGAATCAACCATTAGGTCAGCTTTAATTAAATATCATTCACTTAGTTAATCAGGACATACTGAGCAAACATTGGGTTCAACTACAAAATCAGCTCCCAATCGTATTTGACAAATGAACCCTTGCATGATTTTATTTTAGTTCTTCCTAACTTTTTCTCTTTCCTATGAATCGGGTAGTTCTCACTCAACCGGTAATTTAACTTCCGTGATACTTGAAAAGTTTCCATTTTGGTCATTTTAATTTTATTCCCCTAAGTTCAAGGGCTGGGTAATTCCCTTCCCCGTGTCCGTTTGGATCCGAAAAAACACCACAAGAATTTATTTAATATGCTAGGGCTGTTCATTAAGTCTTCATCCCGAAATTCCCATTTCCCCCCATAGATGTTCCCAATTTTTGTACGGGGCTGTATTTTTACTTGTTTGTCGTTTTTATCGAAAGTCCAAGTGGAGTGGGTTAAGCTGACCCCAATGTTTGCTAATTACAGAAAATCACTTTCGCTCGCGTACAAAGGTCAAAACTAAGAAATCTCAATTTAGGGGCCTCCCCTTACCTCCCAGGTGGGTAGGTACCCCTTTACGGGTCCTTACAATGCTAATTGATCGCTTGTCAGGGGTTTCCGGGGTCTTGGGGTCAAAAATGCCAAACGACCTCTTAGAGGTCATCCGAGGTCAAATGAGGTCAAACGCGTCCAAACGTCTTAATTCCGATGGGAGATCATTCTCAATAAGTTTCATTCATATCGGACCATTCCTTCCCATATTTTCGAAAATATTGGGTCAATTAACACTTTTCCCTAGAATTGCCATTTTCACCCCATAGGAAATTCCGGAGAGGATTGGGTCACTAGATGTCCCTCTACTGGGTTGGGCCCCCCTTCACATTGGTGCATTAAAATCGCAAGTCAATTATCACTATCAGGTGTTAATAGCCTTATTTAATTTTCACGTGCTAATAGCTTCCGACGTAGTCGCCGGATTGGGTCCACACATTGATATATTATAGGTCTTCCCCAAACCTACCATCCCCCCAAGTTTCAACCTCCTAGCATCATCAGGGGTCGAGAAATAACAAAGTGGGTTTTGTTTACATAAGGCGTAAAACCGGAAGTAATAACCGGATGCGTTCAAAATCCCAGTGGTCAACTTCCCTCGCCTAGGGCTACAACATATTGCAATATGAAGTCGTTCTAACCATTAGTTACCGGCTTACAAAAAGTGCTAATTGCATTTTCGGAAATCATTATCACTCGCCCCCCAGGGGTCTGGAAATTTGCATGCCCGTCTAAAATCATCTCTATTAGTCACCCACCAATTTTCATAGGGATCGGACCAGTGGTTCCCAATCCGGGGGGGTTTCCAGATTTTTAGCGCTTTCTTCTTTTTTCCAATTCTTTGCCCTAGATGTCAAATTCAAGGTGCAAAGTCCGATTACGATTGTTTGCTCTCAAACTAAGCTTATCTATCACTGAATTTCATTGCTCTAAGTTCATACAGTCGGCTTACGTTGAAATCAAATTTCGCAATTTTCAACCATTTTCATCATAAAATTATCAATTTTACACTCAGGTTTCTATAGCATGTAATACAGTAGAATCACCAATTCTACAAAGCCAAACCACCCACTAAAATCATTAGTAATTAGAAGAAAAGTAAGAAAGAAACTTTTTCCCCCATTTTTTATGAATATGGTTTATGCATTTTTTATGGAACATTCTGTGCTATTTGCACAGCAACCGGCTACCCTTGTTGTTTTTGCCGAACACTATTTTCACTCTTTGTAACATCCCTTCAGACAAGAACTTTTTACATACTTTTTGCGATGACGCACAAGAGAAAGTGATCTAAATTTACACACAGAGGCAAAACAGAGCTGCACACAGATAGTATACAGAAAAGATAATACACATAGCTTCACTTGCACAAAAACTGGTTCCAGCCCTGTAAATAACTGACCAACTCATTACAGAACTACTATAAAAAATACAACTACTATCGACCCCTACCTCTTCTCGTAGTTTGGTAGCTGTTCGTTCCAATTCTTCTATCCTCTTACACGCAGCTGCCAGGTCATTGACCTCATCTAGTGGGACTACATCACTGGATGACCCCATTTGACCTTGAAACAAAGTTAATTGCTATATTAATTAAACCTAATATTATTTTGAGCGCGTATGCAAATTTACTTCTCGATCAGAAATTTTTCCATTGCCATTAACTTGGACCAAAAGAACTCAAGCTATTATTGTATGCGGACACGTACAGGTATGATTAATAGATACTTCTTTAAAATGCAACTTTATGAGATGTATTAAAAAAATGAAAGTAACTTCAAATCATTTAGTCAATTACGAACTGTGTACGACTTTTTATAGAACCGATATATAATCGTTTCTTCAAAGTCAAACGTCATCAATACTTAACAACATAAAAATAGGATTATATGGGAAAAATTGGAAAACAAAACATTCTTTTATATTTGAAAATGGGGAAGGGAGAAGAGAGAGAGAGAAGGGGGGAGTATAGAGTATGTGGACCTGTAACTTCTATCATACCTTCATCTTCCTCTTCAGTCAAGACATCCCTCGTGAACGAAGACAATTGTTCTGTGAATTGGCCGGTCAGCGAAGTTATATTAGTACGAGAAAACCAAGACATGTTTCCAATACAATTTTTAGTAACTTTATATTATTTCAAAATTTACATGGCGAACTGAAAATAGCAACAGTTAAGAAAGTATACTTCAGAACAAGCATAACCAGTTGCTGTGCTAATAGCACAATATGTTCCGACCATACTCTTCGAAAAACTATTCTAAAACAAAATTGATTTTTCAAAATAGTGTCGTAATTTGTATGTGATAAAAAGATCTGAAGGAAGCCTGAAATTTAGGCTTATTCGACATTGTTAATAAAATAGGAAATATGGTTAACAATTTTTGTCGAAAAATGTCTAGAAAAACAAACAAGAAATCAAAAAATAAGAATAGTCGGTTGCTGGGCAAGATTTTTTTTTCAAATGAGGGTAGTTTTTTTTCGGCGTGGTGCGATAAAAGGATATGAACGAAAAACTGGAATTTAACTATATTCGAGTCATAATAAAATAGTCAAATTGGACAACACTTTTGTAAAAAAAAAACATTTACTACGAACACAAAAAAAATTATCAAAAAAAAAAATTTTTAATTCCCAAATGGCGCTTTAAAAAACTCCAACAAGAACTTTATTTGAGTAAAACTAAGTTTTCATGGCCTAAATCAGGCAAAAATAAGCTCTCTCGAATTTACCTTAAAAATCAAAAAAATTTGAACCAGTTTTTCTCGATACTGGGACAGTTTTTCGAAACTTTTTAAAGTAGTTCGAATCACGACTGAAAGGGCTTCAATATGATATATCACTCAACCCACACCCATGATTATTTGTGGCGCCTGATTTTGAAACAAGGATAGCCGGTTGCTGTACAAGTAGCACAGAATGTTCCGACCATATTCATCAGCTTGAAGGAAACAAATTGCGCTCGCAAAGGAAACAAATGTTCCGACCATATTCATTTGCTTGAAGGAAACAAATAGCGCTCTCCAAGTGCCAACTCGAAATGGCGTCAAAATTTGATTTTGAATTCTGATGACTTTGAATTCTGTATTTCAGATTCCTGAGTGGAATAAAAAATACCCTATTGCTCGTTTATTCAAAATGGGTATATTTTCTGAAAAAATACCATTCTTAAGACATTGTTGAAATCCAAAGAGCTTCAAATTGATAGACTTTTTCTACGGAATTTCAAAATTGAAAACAATTCATGAGTAAGACAATCGCCTTTTTTCGTTTTTCTTGACACTTTTCCCAATGCATGTTGGCTATGTTGAGTCCCTTCACTTGTGAATAAATGGTTTTAACCTTACACTATTTGATGGATAAGTACACAAATCATCGCAGCTCTTTCGAAACAACACCAACATCATAAGCGAAGCTAAACAACATAATGTGAAACGGAACCTTGAGGAAACCGTTGAGGTGTTGAAACTCAAATTTAGGAGCCTGCTGAAAAACAAAGCCAGAGTTGTAAACATTCAAAATATGGAAATTACACAAAATCAAAGCTGAAAAACTTACGACTAACAGAAAAATTTGGGGTATGTAAAATGAGTAATTAAAATATTAACTTGCCCACAATATATATGTCGAAGCTATGCCTGTTTAAAAATTGACGAAATAATTCAGTTACCCAGTCAGATGAATTATTGATAAAGAGTCTCTTTGCCGATTCTTTAGCGCTAGCTTCAATAATATTTGCGAATAAAAAACTGTCAAATTCAACGTTTTGTCAAAATAAATGGGTTTGCCGATCAGTAAGGTTAAAAAAAACGCGATCCCATGAAAAAAGTATTACTGCAGCTCAAAACACTAGCTCAGCACTTCAATTGCGTTAGAGGAATTCTCAGTTTCAATTACGACTTTGTGCATGTATGATAGTTTCTTTCTAAGAGCCAAAAATTTCTGTCTGCTTTTCTCGACATTCAGAAAACATTCCTTTTAAATTTTCTTATATCGATACAATCAAGTCTGAAAGGGCTTTTAAATGATTTTTCACCCAACATCATCTGACGTTAAATTTTCGAACCTAATTATGCGTGGGAGAAAAACACCTGCAGCTTTAGTTCCTCCTCATTTTCAAGGTTCGCAACAAAAAACTGTTCAAAAAAGACAGCTGAAATTTTAAAAAATCTACTAAGATTCGCACAAAAAAGCTGTCATTAGAAAATCTGTTTCATCATTCTTTGTCAATTTTATTTAGAAAGCTTCAAAACTTTCATATTCGTTCCTCGCCGAATGCTCAGAACATGTAAAAATCTCCCGCATTAACCAGATCCATTTTTACAAATGCTTTTTCAAGTCTTTTTTGCTCTGTATCTCAGAAATACTTTCAAGATTTTACTTTCAAAGTTTGCAATTAAGATAAAAGAAATCGGTAAAATTAAGACAACGCAGGTGTTTTTTTATTCAGGCATCTTAAAATGTTGCCCAGGAAGCCACGTTTCTTTGACCAAAAGTTCTTAATTTCTACAAAAAAGCAAAGGCTGGCCATATTAACTTTTTATATCTCAATTCAAGCTTTAAAAGCTCCTTCTATTCACGCACAAAACAACAGCCAGACCTATTCTGATTTCTTTTCACTTCATTAATTATTAAATAAAAATCTAAACGGAATACAAATTTGCAATTCAGTTATATCAGTGTACTGTACCACACACAAAAAGGTCTCTTCTTTATTTTCTTTTTCTTTATTTTTTTTCTCTTCTTCGCGCGTTTTTCTCTGTCATCCATTTTTCCTATCTGAATTTAAGTTCGAAACATATGGGAAGAAATTTCTTCTCACATATGTGAAGAAATTTTCACTGGACGAAATGCAAGCAGAGATTTTACAATCAAATTAAAAAATGTTCAGAAGGCTTTTTAGACTAATTTGCAAAATCAAGAAACGACGTTTCTTAATATTCGTTTTATTTAGTCTAATTTTATTGATTTGTGCTTCTGCTTTTATACTCTTTGACACAAAACTCAATTCAATAACATCACAAAAAATAACGACAAGGTTAACTTCAGAACAGATAAGACATATAACAGACTTAGAAGACCAGTTAAGTTCTAAAACTCCTTGTGAAATGCTGGCATCTAGCACCGGAAAGTATCGCAAAATTACGATTGCAAGAATACTTGGCCCAAGTTTAAAACCATTGCAAAGTCCACAACAAACAAGTTTAAACTTAAAACATACACTTCGATATGAAAATAATTTGAAATCTTCGAAAAAATGTATCCATAGTTTCTGGATTATTGAATGCAGTTTTAACAAAACCGAAACTCAAATTATAACACAAACTTTGAAACTCTTCGACGAAGAATTCTATTTTACGCCGAACTGTTCGAAAACGCCTGAAGCCTTATTTCATCATATTATCAATTTGAACAATTTTCGAAATTACGCAATAAAATTGGCGCTTCGTCAAAACACAGACTGGATTTTACCGTTGGACGGAAATATTTTCCTTTCAAGCGAAGCTTTAAATAACATAGTTCGAAGTCTTGTTATTGCATCATATATTGGGAGCCCTGTGAACGCAATACCGTTATTTCGAATTTTACAATGTCAAAACCAATTATTTACTGCAGATTTTTCATTCGATAAAGAACTATCGCATTCCATGATGAAGTATTACCGCAACTTTCCAACAATTAGTGAAAGATTAACTCGTAAACAGGAGGGACAAATAGCAATCTCAACAACCTTCGACAATATCCTTAACTTCTTTTCCGATTCTTATCTTTACAGTAAATTGTCAAAAATGTCTTTAATTGAAGATTTGGAAAACTCAAATTATTCAAGAATTCGATGTGGTTATAGAGCTGGTGTAGAATTGGCTGATGATTCAAGAGGTCGAATGCGACAATACATAGTGAATTGCGGTTACGTTTTGAGACTACTCTTTTGGCCTGAAAACGATACTTGTAGTTTATATACGAGAAAGCCAAAAGTACACAATAGATCAAGGATACCCACAGAACGTCCAAATATAACTGATTTGATTTGGATTTCCAAAAAATTACGAAGGCGACCTGAAGTTAACATGGAAATCAGAGGAAGACTTCGTGACTTATCAGCGCTGAATTTAAAAACAATTTTGTTTAAATCGATGTTCTGATAGTTTTGTAATTCAACTTTCGCAATAACTATTTTGACCAAGTTTTCTTCCAAAAAAAACGCTTTTAATTAGTACTTATGTAAGTATACGTTTGATTATCGCATGCTAATCACAAATACAAGCGAAGCAAAAAGCAGATTTTGTAGCAGATTACATGTGATACAAAAACTATCATGATGATCAAAAGAAAAAAATGATTTTTCATAACTGCTCAAAATTCCCTAGTTAAAAGTTGTAACGTGACATTAGGTTTCACGTCAATTAAGAAAGCATTTGAAGGCTCTTTCGACAGGGTTTGACGGATGTGCAAAGCGTAGGAAGAAAAACTGACATGAATAGTTGCCTAAAGTTTTTCCAGAAAAAATCACCAACTCCATATGTGAGTGAATCAACCATCAACCCGCCCAAAGAATTGGTTCAAAAACCTCGCAAAGCGTTATTGACCGCATTAAATTGCAATTAAGTTTGAGCTACATTTGTGACCAAATTTGCAATGCAAATAAACCCCTAACTTAATATACCATGAGAGCTAAGACACGCAAATTGCACATGAAGTAATGAAATCTCGTGCTTCATAAAACGACCTTCAAGCTTTACCAAACCCGAAATTCATTATGGCTGCGGTAGGCAATTTAAAGTATATCAGCAACCGAATAAAAGTATTCAAACGACCCCAATCAAATTTTTATCCGCAAATTTCTAATGAAAACTCGCCTCCAAAATTACCTCCAGGGCCATTTCCAAGAGCTACATCTTCAAAGATTTCAAAATTAAAATTTGAGGAGTTGTTAAAAACGAAACAAGATGTTCTTAATCGTTCTATAAGGCCTTACTACCGAAACCCAATTATGGTGTCGTCAGCTAGCATGCAATGGATTTTTGACCAAAACCAGAAACGATACCTAGACTTTTTTGCTGGAATTGTCACGGTTTCAGTAGGTCATTGTCATCCCCGACTCGTCAAAGTTCTTCACGACCAGGCCCAGACATTGTGGCATACAACTGCAATTTACGTTCACCCTCAAATCGTGAGTTACGCCCAAAAATTGGTGTCTAAATTTCCAGATCCACTCAAGGTTGTTTACTTTGTGAATTCGGGAGCTGAAGCAATCGACATGGCGCTACTTTTGGCTCGCCTACACACTGGAAATATTGATATTCTGGCACTTAGAAATGGTTACAGCGGACGCAGTTTTGGCGCTATGGGAACAAGCGCAGTTCCAAAATGGAATTTCAACACTCCCACTAGACACGGAATTATTCAAGTTGGAATGCAAGTCGACCCTTACAGAGGTCATTTCGGTGGGTCTAACTGTCGTGACAGCTTGTCTCAAGTGATTAATCGACCTTGCAATTGCCAATCAGGATACTGTGAAGCTTCTGACAAATATGTGCAAGAAGTTCAGGAAACTATAAATTACATGACCAGTGGCAATGTTGCTGGATTTATCAATGAGGGAATTTTAGGAGTGGGCGGCGTTGTCCAGTTTCCAAAGCATTTCGTCAGGCAAACCTATGATTTGATTCGAAATCATGGGGGTGTCTGTATTGCCGATGAAGTTCAGACTGCGTTTGGTAGACTTGGATCTCACTACTGGGCATTTGAAAGTCACACAGTCGTTCCCGATATAGTCGTCATGGCGAAAGGCATCGGCAACGGGATTCCTCTAGCTGCGCTAGTGACGACTCCGGAAATTGCAAGGAATTTGACAAAAGCACTTTATTTTAACACGTACGGTGGGAACCCAATTTCAACTGCAGTTGGAGAAGAGGTATTGAATATTATCGACGACGAAGGAATGCAAGAAAAATCGAAAACATTGGGCGAAAAACTAATCAAGGGTCTAAAAACTATACAGCATGAGTTTGAGATAATTGGTGACGTTAGAGGCAAAGGTCTAATGATCGGTGTAGAGCTAGTAGAAAATAAGCAAACTAAGCAACCCCTCAATCAAGACAAATTCCTCAAAATTTTCGAAGATCTAAAAGATATGGGATTACTGGTCGGAAAAGGCGGAGCATATGGGAATGTTTTTAGGCTAAAGCCTCCAATGTGCATTGAAGAAAACGACGTGGATTTCGCTCTGGAGGTATTCAGATTTGTGGTGAAAGAAAATTCGAAAATGTGATGTAGCGATAGAGAATAAGCTTTGCAATTGTCAAAATTGGTACCCATTTAAAGCCAAAATGCTTAAATCAGCAAATGTTCCCACTACATTACCGACTGAAGATAAGATGATGACTGCATACTAGGACCATGAAATTAGATTTAGATGTAAGATAAGACAATTTATTCAATAAATGAATCGAAAAAGGCAGTATGCTAAAAACTATTAATTTTCAAACACTCATGACTACAGTAAACAATGGTGCATTAACTATGAATTGTAACATTCGTCTACTGCAGTCACACATGAGGCTTAAGAAAAATAGGCCCTATAACTATTGGCTCAAGAGTCAGGGACACTATCTCTTGTGTTTTTCCACCTCAAATCAGTCGGAGCCAATTCGGTTCGCTTGTGACATGAGACTACGACCCGCTACTGCTTAAGGCTACTACCAAAAAATCCCCCCACTCTAGAATTAAGAACGTCCCCATACTTAGGTCTCAAAATACCCAAAATACATGAACGCCGTTAAAAACCGTTACAATCCGTTAAGTTACTTTTTTATTAGACAGTGGAACTTTGATCCATTTCAGATGGATCAACCTAAAACTCGCCTTACCTCAACATAACGATCATAAAACACACTCTAGAATTGTGCCAGTCGGTCATGTCTGGAGGTTTGACCTTGAGAAACACGTGATTTTGGAGTGAAATTTTAATTTTGGAAATTTCGAATGGAGCCTGTCATGCTCAGTTTTCTCGAACCAACTGAAAATGAAAAAGTCAAAAATCAGAACGACCGAATTAACAATTGCGGGAAACTGCTCAAGAAAAAGGCAGGAAATTGCTATTCGCAATTTCCCGATACGAAATAATAAGAGAGTAGAGCTGTCTTATCCTGAAAACAGGAAAATAGAATACAGACTTGAGAAAAGACGACTATTCGAATGGAAAGGAGTGAACATTGAATGGAAGAGTGGACAACTCGAGTGTCCCAAAGGTTCATTCAGAGACTTTGATTCTTGAGACAAAACTTACTTCTGTTGTTAAAACTAATTAGCATCAAAACTTATTCAGTTATATTATTTAATTCTCAAGCTGCTCATCTCTTACTTACTCCTCATACTCAAGTGCATCGACATGTGAGTTCTCAATTTAAATTTCTCGAGTGTATTTTAAAATAGTTATGTTGAGATAAGGCGAGTTTTAGGTTGATCCGTCTGAAATGGATCAAAGTTCCACTGTCTAATAAAAAAGTAACTTAACGGATTGTTCCGACCCGGTTTTTAACGGCGTTCATGTATTTTGGGTATTTTGAGACCTAAGTATGGGGACGTTCTTAATTCTAGAGTGGGGGGATATTTTGGTAGTAGCCTTAAGCAGTAGCGGGTCGTAGTCTCATGTCACAAGCGAACCGAATTGGCTCCGACTGATTTGAGGTGGAAAAACACAAGAGATAGTGTCCCTGACTCTTGAGCCAATAGTTATAGGGCCTATTTTTCTTAAGCCTCATGTGTGACTAAAGTAGGCGACTGTTACATAGTGTTTTTATGGCGCTCCTGGGTGTTTTTACGACATCATGACTACGGAGTCGAACCCACTTGACACAGCTCCGGGCTACATGCCCATTCTAGAGTACCGGTGGTACGGTTCAGCGGGAACGTGTAAACCTTCCGGTTGTACCGTGATAGCTTTTTAAGAAAACTCAAGAGAACTTCCTGGTACGCTCTCCGAACGAGGCTTAGCTAACCGAGTAAAGGGGGCAACTAGGGGGACAAAAACACGAGCAAAAGAATACAAATAGGAACAAAAACCATAAAACGAAAAAAGACAGTGACTTTGATACCAAATTAGTTGGATCGAACCTTTGTACTAATTAAATAGTATACACATACTGTTTTATAATACCGATCGTTTCGATCAATCTAGCAATTTAAACCAGTGACTTCGGTAAGGTGCCCGAGTGGGGGGCGTTGTTAAAGGTTTTCAGATAGATTGCGACCCAACCGGACCACTAGGAGACTTGACTGGAAAGGGTGACCAGTCGAGTGGGAAAGTGGTTCACAAGGATCGAAACGGACCACTAGGAGACTTGATTGGAAGAGGTGACCAGTCGAGTGGGAAAGTGGTTCTGCTGTCAAGGGCAGGACAGAGACAACCAGCACAGGATCACTACAAGAGGACGCACAGGGGTGTTCTCAAGTCGAACAACGGGTATCGTTAGAATCCACATTACATTATAGGAAATACGTGTAAAGTTGGATAAGCGGAGTCCCATTGTTTTGAGGCAGTTTTTACTCAAGCAGGCCTGGAAACAGGTGTACGGTTTTCTCTCGAGAGGTTTAGCACCCGGCGCTTAAGGGATTTTTCGGCTTAAGAGGGGGGCTAAAGAGGGGGGAGGTTAGTAGGGGTGCTGGTTAGGTTAGAGGTTGGCGGTTGTAAATTGTAAAAAGGGGGGAAATTAGAGTAACTAATTAATCGACATCGTTGATTTAGTTACATTAGCCATCAACACGCGTGGTAATAATAGGTGGAAATCCAAAATTTAACTCTAGTTAAGATTGGTACGCTGGTTGGATTGGTAGGGGGGAACGGACATAGACAGTTTTTGTGACACCCAATAAGATCACTAGTGGGGGGAGGAAAACGCGTGGCGATTAGGTACCAGACATTTTTTTTTCGCCACAAGATTGACATTTGTCTCCTTTGAATTTTAGGTGGGTTGATTTCTCTGTTTTATTATTTTTCTGGTTTAAAAATTTTTTTTATACATATTGTTGCATTTTGGTGAGGATTTGCGGTTGGTTTTTATACAAACAGGTGATCACAAGATACCTGCGCACAAGTTTTGGCTTTCAATTGCTGGGAACATTGAAAAAGAGGTAACTATAAAAGGGGGGGCCAGATTTGGCAACTAAGAGAGGGTTTTTGGGAAAATTTTCACTAGAGCTTGAGTGGTGGTACAAGGTACAGTGAACCAAGAAGTCCCTACAACGAAGAAGAGAGAAATCCGATATCCAGAAACTCGGTAACGAGTCTTGGGACAGTACCGAATTAGTCTAGGGACATTACAGTCTGGGGACAGTCTTGGGGCAACACAGTCTTGGGACAGTGCAGCATTGGGGCAGTCTTGGACCAGAGCAGTCTTGGAACGAAACGGTCTTGGGCCATTAGTCTTGGGACGTTCGTCTTGGGACATTAGTCTTGGGACGTTAGTCTTGGGACGTTGATCTTGGGACGTTGGTCTTGGGACATTGGTCTTGGGACGTTAGTCTTGGGACGTTAGTCTTGGGCCATTGGTCTTGGGACGTTAGTCTTGGGACGTTGGTCTTGGGCCATTGGTCTTTGGACGTTAGTCTTGGGACGTTGGTCTTGGGCCATTGGTCTTGGGACGTTAGTCTTGGGACGTTGGTCTTGGGCCATTGGTCTTGGGACATTGGTCTTGGGACGTTGGTCTTGGGTCATTGGTCTTGGGACGTTAGTCTTGGGACGTTGGTCTTGGGCCATTGGTCTTGGGACGTTAGTCCTGGGACGTTGGTCTTGGGCCATTGGTCTTGGGACATTAGTCTTGGGACGTTCGTCTTGGGCCATTGGTCTTGGGACGTTAGTCTTGGGACGTTGGTCTTGGGACGTTGGTCTAGGGACGTTGGTCTGAGGATACCAACAAGAAGTACTGGGACAACACTGAATAGTCTTGGGACGGTAAAGGGAAAGTCTTGGGACAGCATTAGGAAGGGGGCACTACAAAAGTAATAGGTTAGGTTGAAGTACCAAGTATAACAACACGTTCCCTATCCTAACCTAACAAGAAAGAGCTTACAAGAGTTTAAGAAAAATTGTTTTTAGCGAATTGTCAATTTCTTTTTCCTTCGAGTTTTTAACCTTAGAGTAGAATTTTTGTAGATAATAATACTGTAAATAATAACAATTGTAAATAATGAGGCGGAGCAGGGTACCGGTAGCTGAAAAAAGATCTACCGAAGCAAAGTATAATTCGTCGCTACGCAAAGCAACATCAATGGGTCCGAAGATAACAAAGAAGAGCTTTTCAGTTAACATGGACAGCACAAGGAGTACAACGGAGAACAGAGCAAAAGAGGGCACGGAAGGGGAACGAGTAGAACCCACCATCGAGATTGATCTAGAGACACCCGATCAAAGTGTGGATGAAACAGGGAAAATGGCGACGGAGTCAACTCCAATGCCCAATGCAGAAGAACCAAACCCGAAACCCATAGAGTTCTCACCCATAGACTATGCGGAAGATGCAATAGGCAACACCGAAGAAACGGTGAAAGAAGACTCTCAAGTAAAAAAGACATCTTTTACGGAGAAGTTGGCAATAATGGTCGGAATAAAAACGAAAGAAAACGTGACCGAAGAACCAAAAGCTGAAAGAGCACGAAAATTTGGGACAGTAAGCACGAAGACGACAGAAGCCAACCCAAGAGAGGAACAAGCTAAAGCAGAGGCTGCGGCCAAAGAGAGACCGACAGCTGACCATGAAGAGACTGCCATTGAGCTGGGTGACTTGATGGCGAAACTGGATCAGATTGACAAAAAACTGAAGCACAGTGAAGAAGACAGAGAGGTGATAAGAAAAGAATTAAGATACAACAAGCACGAGTATCTAGATAGTTATTTTAACCTAGCTAAGGCAACAGATGAGAGACTCAAGGAAATGTCAGATAAGGTAGAAGCCACCAATGAAGAACGAGAAAAGAACATCAAAAAAGATATGCAACAACTGAAAAACCGATATGATGATGTCAACAGCCAATTAGGAAGCCTGGAAAAGAGAATGGACACAATGAGCAAGAGTCAGGCCGAAAGTTCGTGTGCAATACAGGCGAAATTGGATGCAATCTTGAGAAGTTCTACTTCACAAGAAAGACCGGCAGCGGATCGTACGCAAGGCACCAGAGTTGACTTTGTAGAACCACAAAGGAACAAACGGCAATCGACACCGTTGTCCATAACCAGGGATGCGGTGAGCATAGCACCAACAGCTGCGAAAACAATAATGAAGGATGGAACGTCGAATACAACGACTGGTCCGGGAGATTCGACAGCTAACAGCAACGCAGGACCGGATGCTATGACATGGGCTAACACTTGGGAAATGATGAATAGAACTCTAGAGGCCTTCGCTACAAGGAACACTGACTCGAATAATAGAAGAGAAGGAAAATCCAGAAAAACATTCAAAAAACCAAAAGAATTCAAAGATGACTCTGATGGATGCATTGATACTTGGGTGGAAGTGATGAGACTACACCTAGAACAGGACAACTTGAACGATGAAAGACAAGCGTGCACAGCCATACTCAGCAATTTAGAAGGCACGGCATTAAAATGCGTGGTTGCGAAGAAAGAAGAAGAACGCGATACCGCGGACAAAATCTTTGAAATACTGTTGAACAGATTCGGCTCAGGCATGAAGGGTCATCAAGCGATGATGCGATTTGAAAAAAGGAGACAGAGAGATGACGAATCGATAGACAGGTTCCTAGACGATCTCGAGAGCTTGAGAAGAAGGAGTGACCCAGAAGAATCTACCAACAGAAGAAACTTCAGCATAGCCTCAAAGTTTATTGATGGGGTAAAGAGTGATGACTTGAGAACGATGTTAGCAACGTATTACACATTGTCGAAAGATAGTGCACCAACTCCAGAAGAGATGAGGCAGAAGTCAAGAGAATACATGCTGATGAAACCCAAGAAGTACTCGTACTCAGACAACAGGAACACCCAAGGGGGGAGTCAGCGACAAAGGTCGTCATGGTACAAGCCTAGAGATGACATGGACAAACGCAGGTCGTGTGCTAACTGCGGGTCAGTTGATCATCATGTGGCGGATTGCACGACATACAAACAGGGCATGAAGAGTTAGAGTTTGGGATATGCACCAGATGAGGAAGATATGAGCCAGATGGAAGAACACGAGTTCTATAGTGGCTTGATCATCAAAATAGGTGCAAGATGCTTCTTCTGTACCCAAGAGGGGCACTTCAGGATGGACTGTCCGTTGTTCTGGGAAGCGGTCAAGAATCAGAGTCATCCAAAACACAAATTGGCATTGGCAGCAGTGCAGAACCAGAGAAACAGACAAGGTGAATTCGAGACGAAAAAACTTGAAGGACCGAATGTAGAGCTACCAACGAAAACAGTGAAAGCGGTAACACAATGTGGTAGTGCAGCAGAGGCGAAGAAAGCCCCGGAAATAGATTACGAGAAGGCGGCAGCGGAGGCCATCAACAAAGTGAAACAGGATCTGGCAGCGAAAGAAATAGAGCAACGACTAAAGCTGGAGATCGAAAAACAGAATTTCAACGAAGCATTAACTGGATTGAAGACGGCACCAGAGGCTGTATCGGGCTCGACAAAGACTGGAAATTGTAACACTGTAAAAATGGTGACGGGAAAGCCATTCGGCATATCGAAAATCGGGGCTAGGATAATGTCTATAATCACAGTGGGCGGCCACGAGGTAACCAGAAACTTGAGCGAACCGAGCGACCAGACAATAATGCATATTGACGTGTACGCAGATTACTTGAGTTGTATAAGCCCACAAACTACTTCTAGAGCGTTGAGAGCACTACTCACGAGAGGGGGCAGCAAGTCGGTACGTGTTGATAATAGGTACACTGAAGCTTATGGTCCACACGAGGTGATGCTAAATATAGATGGGATCAACATCTATACCAAGACGATGATAACATGTGACGAAGACCTAATTGGACAAATCTACGTGGGGAAAGAAGAGTTGAAAGTGAGATCGATTGGACACTGCGCCATGCTTGAAGAAGATGCAATGCACATTGGGACGGAGGCAGATGTGACAGGGCACGTGCTAGACATAAGTGACAAGAAGACTCAGTTACGTGGGTTACTTGACACGGAAGCGGTCTTGAGTGTCATACCAATCGAGACTTGGGAACGAATGGGCTTCAACAAAGATGACTTGATAGACTGGAGAATACGGCTGTCAGCTGCAAACAAGGGGGCCCTTCGGGTGCTGGGCAGGACGCCGATAATAGCCCTCAATTTGGGGGAACGTAACCTGTGGATGAGCTTTATCGTGGTAGAAAACCTAGATGAATCTGACCAATTCATCTTGGGCAGAGACTTCATCAGGAATTTCGACGTAACGATTGATCTAAATAACGCAATGTTCAGGATACGGAACCCGGATAGGAGGTACGCAATCAAACCGGTAAATTTAATAATGGCAAATGAAAATAAAGCACCGGTATTCTTGAGTAGGAGGGTGAGGCTAAAAGCTAAGGAAGCAGCAATCGTAAGCTTGAGGATGAAAAATTACAATGAACTAAGTGACAACAAGCAAGTGTGTATAGTTCCAAATCCTAATAGTCAAAGTGCTGCTGTTTTAGGAAGATCATTCTCGATAACGAAGAGCGGTCTCTGCGTCAGTGTCTTGTTGAATACCCTTGATATACCGATCACGATACAGAGAGGGAGGAAACTGGGATATGCTTTACCGGTTAAAACTCGATATGAAACGATTGAGAACTTAAAACAAAATGAAGTTGTTGATTGTCCCAATCACAGGGACAAAATTTGTATCTTGAGACGATTGCAAAAAATTAAATATTCTTCAGGTCTTATTAAATCACTTAAGTCAGAAACGTACGATGGGCTGTTGAGCTGTTCGAACTTTCCAGAGCGACCCACACTAGATGAAATGCAGACAGATAAACCGGTTCTGCCGGAGATTGAACATTTGAGGGGCAAACTGAAAGATGAACAGCTCGAAGCCATCAAGGACGTACTAGAGCGGAATGAAGAAGTTTTCTCGAGGCATAAGGCGGATATCGGGTGTTGTAATTTTGTTGAGCATGAAATAGAACTTGAGGAAAACGCGGTACCACACAGGGAGGGGGCGAGGCGTATGACCCCACACAAATCGGGCGCGTGTAGGAAAGAAATCGAGACGTTACTAGAGTATGACATGATAGAACCATCCAAGTCACCGTGGGCGTGTGGAGTAGTGATGGCCAAAAAGAAAGGCGACCAGTTGAGGTTTTGTTGTGACTTTCGATACCTGAACTCCGTCACGGTGAAGGATGCCTATCCCATACCTAGAATTGATGAAAGCCTCTCGAAGTTAGGTGATGCAAAATTTTTTACGACTCTTGATTTAGGCTCGGCTTTTTGGCAGGTACCATTAAGAAAGCAAGACAGGGACAAGACAGGGTTCGCCTGCGAGTTGGGTCTGTTTCAATGGAAACGGATGCCGTTTGGACTCTGCAATGCCACAGCCACGTTTCAGCGGCTGATGGCACACGCGCTGATAGGCGTGACGAAGAAGTACGGCAACCTGGTAATGTGCTATGTGGACGACGTGGTAATAGCGACGCCAACACTAGAAGACCACATTGAGAGACTTGACGAGGTGTTCGCGTGCATGAAAAGATCGGGGCTGAAGTGTAAACCATCAAAGTGTGAGATACTCAAGGACTCAATAAAATATTTGGGCAGGATGGTGGACAAGCACGGCATCAGACCTGATCCAGACGCCGTGGAAGCAGTCCTAACCTGGAAATCACCGAAGACAGAGCACCAGTTGATGAGCTTCCTGGGCTTCGCTAACTATTATAGGGAATTCATCAAAGGCTATGCGGACAAGGTATACCCGATGCAACAATTAATGAGACACAAGGGCAAGAAGTTCACGTGGAACAATGCGGCAGAAGAGTCATTCCAGAGAATAAAGAAAGAGCTATGTGAGGCACCAGTACTGGGTATGCCGACTGAGAAGGGGATGTACGTGCTGGACACGGATGCGTCGGTAGTCGCGATTTCTGGGATTCTCCATCAAGAACAAGAATGGAATGGGAAGACAGTCTTGAGACCAATAGCATACGGGAGCAAAGTCCTAAGTGACACAGAAATGAAGTACGGAGCACCGAAAGCAGAGATGTTCGCAGTGGTCACCTTTGTCGAGAAATACAGAGCATACCTAGGCAGTGAACCCTTCAAGCTGCGAGTAGATAACCGAGCACTAAGCTGGCTGAAAACGTACTCAATGGACCAGAGCTATATTGGGAGGTGGATAGTTCGCTTGGACGGATACAACATGATAATTGAGCATAGAACGCGAGATAAACATCAAAATGCCGACAGCTTGAGTAAGAAGACGGAGTTCTACGAGAGACAAGAACAAAGAGAGGCGGACAGACCTGAGATCAAAGATGGCTTCTCCTTCATGGACAAGGAAACGTACGACAGTCTTCCACTCACGAGATGGCTGGACAAATCAGGCAAACCGATTGAAGATCATCCCGAATTACCAAAAGAGCCTCTTGAAAAAACCATCTTGAAGAAAAGCAGAAGGATTCCGGTAGGAATCATGCTCAGGTCCAAGATCGTGAGGGAAACGCTCAAGGCAAAAGGTTATGATCTCGACCAGGTAGAGGAGGGAACTGTCAGAATAGATGAAGATTTGATGAGGTTGCTCGAGAAACTATCAGATGATAAGCCCATGACCCAAGGGAAAGGTCAGGAAGCACCGGAACTAACTATACTTCGGAGAGAAGAAACAGTGAACAATACTGACTCCTCAAAGGGAAGTGTCACTGACAGCAAGGATGTTGTGCGATCACTGGTTGAAAAAATCCCCGAAAATATTCTGGAGCAGACAAAAGTCAGGGGTAAGAAAGTGACATTCAGAGAAGAGGCTGAACACCTGGGACTAGTTCAAGAGTCCGGGGAGTGGTCCAGATTCATGAAAGAAGAAGAAACCGGAGAAGGGAAATTGTCCGGGGAGCGTGAAGAATGGGATGAAGACTCGGATGAGAGCAGCGAAGACCAGGACAGTCTATGCATGATACTGGCGGAAGAGAAGATAAGACAACACGACAGGGAGTTACAGACGGATCCATCTTCAGGAACGTACAATCTGGAAATGCAAGAGGTACGAGGTGGTGAAGAGCTCGAGAAAATAGCGGTTTCAAGAAAGCCATTCAGGGAACTATCGTGCAACTCAAACGTCAGAACGAATCTGGTACCAGAAGACGACAAGAAAATCATGAAAAGGTTGATATGCGTGAAACTGAGCGATGACATCCACTACCCTGGTGAGATGAATGGACAGATCATGGCGCTAAAGGAGCACGTCAAGGCGAGATATAGGCTGTCTGACCTAATAAGGGCCCAGAAGAATGACAAAATGACAAGTAACCTCTCCAAATGGATCCATTCGGGAGTCAAGGAGAAGGGGGACTTTGAGGAAGACAGCTACAAGATCTTGAGCCAGTTCTACAAAGAAAAGAGAGACTTACTTTATCACACAGCTGAAGGGGTGGTAGCGTGCAAGAGGAGAGATGAGGAAAAGATATTACACAAACACAACCTCATCATACTACCACAATTGTACCAAACGGAGGTGCTTTTCAGATCACACGACCAGATGGGCCACCAGGGGATAGATAAGGTACAACAAAGGATACTTCATAGGTTTGACTGGCCGGGAATGAGAAAAGCTTGCGAGAGATGGGTGAATGCCTGCCTAGCATGCCTTCAGGTAAAAGACCCAAGGAAGATGAAGTTTTCCCTCAAGTCTGTCGAGAGTTCGGAATTCAATGAGGTGGTGCAGATAGACCATCAGAAAATCTGCATGACGGAGTCGGGTTGTAACCAAATACTGGTTATAATAGATCACTTCACAAAGTTGGCGGAAGCAGTTCCGTGTCAGACAGCCTCAGCCGAGGAGACATGTGATCATCTGATAACGCATTGGATATCGCGGTATGGTTGTCCAATGACTTTCCAGTCGGACAACGGCAAAGCTTTTGTGGGGGACTTGACAAAAGAATTGATGAAGAGATCGCACATTGCTCAAGCACACTCGACGACCTATCATCCACAGACCAATGGGTTGGTAGAGAGACAGAACAGAACACTGGTCAACATGTTAAGGGTGTACTGCTCAAGATACATGACGGACTGGGACAAATACCTGCCACAGGTAGTAGGGGCCTATAACAGTACTCAGCACTCAACGACGGGCATCAGTCCTTTCATGATGTTGACAGGCAGGGAGAGGGCAATGCCTCTAACATTTTTCTACCCGGAATTCGAGGGGAAGAGGACGTCGCCTCAAGCATACGTGAAGGAAGCGATCAAAAGACAACAAGAGCTGAACGAGCTATGCAGGAGGAATACGGCGCAAGCGCAAATGAGACAACGCAAGAAATATGACGAAAAAATATTACAAGCAAAGCCATATGAAGTGGGCCAGTACGTGTGGGTCTTCCAAAATGTCATACCGCCCAAGGGAACAAAGAAACTACTCAAGAAGTGGAGGGGACCATTCATGATAACGGAAGTACATCAACAAGGACGGTTCTACCGCTTGAGTACTGGGCGAGCAGCACATTACGAAAATCTGAAGCCTCACGTCCCGTCCCCGGAAGACTGGTGCCTACCGAAAGACATGGAGGGTCTCGAGTACCTGGTGGTAGAGCCAGCGTGTGAAGTAAATGAAAACGGCACCAGAGAGAAAAATGATGGCAATGAAAACTTGAGCTTGGAC
Organism: Symsagittifera roscoffensis; assembly: GCF_963678635.1. Lineage (NCBI taxonomy): Eukaryota > Metazoa > Xenacoelomorpha > Acoela > Convolutidae > Symsagittifera > Symsagittifera roscoffensis. The sequence continues at coordinate 22,972 of NW_026971708.1, forward strand.
GACAATGAAAAGATAGAGGTGGAGTCTGAAGCAGGATCGTTTGCAGAAGAGGACTGGAACGACCCGGAGCAAGATGAGGTGCCGAAGTGGATGGAGCCAGATCGACCAATATCACCGGGAACCAGAACTGGCAATCGTAAACGGACGGGCATGAGGTACAACAGATACGGGGATGACTTCTTGATTGACAAGATACAGCCAGACAAATTGGGCGAGGAATTACTGAGTGCAGGCGAACTGGAAGCCGAAGAGGAATGGCAGGTCATTGATGATGGTGGACGCTATCCCCAGGAAGACTACTCGACACCAGAAATGGAGACGGACCTCGAACAGAGCGAGATGGAAAGGAGGGAGAACACGAACTTGAGGATACTGGAGTGGATACGTGACGTCAAAGACGAAAGCCGCGAAGGACAAAGCATTCAGCAAGTCGATGTATCAGCGGCAAATTACATGAAGACAGAGGACCCTCTTTTCGGATGGACGGCAACAGACAGACCACTGGACATTCCTCAGGACAATTCAGACCCGACAACATCGACGGGGACGTCGATAAATTTTTTTGTCCGGGGAGTGGGGGTAGGACTTACCCACACCGAAAATTTGATGATAAAGAAGCTTAAGGAAGTGAGAGAAACAAGCGAATTGGAGCTGGAAGAAGAAGAGCCAGAGCCTAACATAGGCCGGAATTTCAAAACGAAATTTGAAATACCCAATCAGTACTCGGAAAACATCATGATAACAGATAGTGACTTCATCCTGTCAAACAGAACGAGCGCGATCTGCATCACGGCAGACATGAGTTTCAAATCAAGACTGGAGGCTGACTTCAAGAGAGAATACCAGAACGTAGAGTTTCTGTTCAGACAGAGACCAGGACTGGGAGGGATGGCAGCGCTCCCACCATTAGTAGCACAAGTCCCGGGGAAATACCTGTGCTTCTTAGTGACGAGGGTCAATGACAGGAACACAATTGATCCTGAACACGTAATGTTGGCACTAACAAGACTACGAGACTTCATGATTGAAAGAGAGATAACAGAGGTCTCGATGCCGGTGTATGACCCGAACAGGGGCAAACTGAGCCCAAGGGAATTGTACGCTATCTTGCATGTGGTCTTTGCGGAAACTGAGATAATGGTGTATCTTCATAAGAAGTACTACTTGAGCATCGCCTGAGTCGGGTACACGGGAGTATCGAGTCGGGTGTGAGTGAGGAGTCTTGAGCTAGGTACTGGGGTACAAAACAGGTAAGGGATCTTAGGGATGATTGGCATGACAATTATTATTTTAAATGATTGATGGTGCTAAAACATAAAATGTATCTGCATGTTTTTAGAAAATTTAAATTGAATTATTTTAGTAGGGCGAAAAGGAGAGGGTTTTTAATCGTTAAAGTAATGGGGTTTTCTGGTTAGGGACACAGCTTGTCGGTCTAAAAAATTGGGTGTTATTTTCAGATTGATTTGTTGAGCTCATATTCACTACTCATCTATATTCAATTAAAGGAAGAAAACGACATCTCAAGAAGAATACTCAAGTTGCTCAGGTAAAACTCAAGTTGCTCAGGTAAAACTCAAGTTGCTAATACTCAAGGACTCAATTGAAATCACAGAAATGGCAGATCGATACTGGAGGTCCATGCCGTCGGCTCTGAAAAAGCCCACACTTGACGAACTATACAGACGGCTGAGAGATCTGGATTATACTCAAGTGGACGAGAGAATGGCAGTGATGCTGAATGCCATCCTACAATTGGAAGAAGAGGGCGAGTGTCGAGAGTCTGCGACGGAAGCGGTTTTGATGGTAGGCTACACCACTGATGGGGTGTCCAATCAAGAACAAACCTGATGGCTGTCCTGGAACGTGGATGGAGCGATAAGGGGGTTCGATTTGGCGAGGAACCCTGGCCTGAACAACAACACAGAGTATGGCGCGGGGGAATTCCCACTGCCGGTCAGACCATCAGTCAGGTCCGCAAGCCAGAGTACGAGTAAAGTACCATCGATGTCACGGGCACAGCAGACGGGGGAAGCTTATCCGGACGTCAGTGCCATGAAAAAAGAACTCGAGAGGACCCAGCGGGAAAGGAATAAGGCGAACCTCGACCGGGATCAAGCGGTGCTTGAGAGGGATCAAGCGCGGAGAGAACTGGACATAATGAAAGCTGAACGGCTGCAGGCAGAAAGGGTGCGGGAGAATGCCGCGAATTGTGAGCAGCTGAAGCAGGATCCAGCAGCAACAACGCGAGCTCGATATGCAAAAAGGGGCTAGGCCCAAAGAACGGGTAGTGACTGTCTCAAGGCCAGAGTCACGCATGGAAGTGGATGAAGCTCCTAGGTCAAAGGGACGATTCAACCTCGATCGTGCGGCTCAGGAACATATGAATGAGGGGCTGGAGGTATGGATACCACCCGAATCAACGTCCTCCCTGCGTGGAATGGAGACTCAAGTAATAAGACCATTGATGGACGTCGCGCTGCCTGGATACACACCGAGTTCGACCCCGGGTAGTAGTCAGGTGAGTGGCGGCTCGTCACGATTGAAAGAGTTGCATGAGAGGCTACAGCTGAGGAATCGCGAGAGTCCGGCAAGAGCGGATTTACCCTCGACTTGGGGGGAACAACCTGTCAGGAGTGTGGTGATCTCGAGCTACAAGAAGAATACGGAAGGGAGATATCGCAAGCACAATCGGATAGACTGGAATGCGGCGCAGAGGGAGAGGAGAGATTGCTTCCACGACGCGACTTGGGTGGAATACTTCACGTATCCGCGAGTGCCTGAAGGCGCGGTTCACTTGATCATTGGGGACAGCTTGCTGCGGGTGCTGACCCGGATCCAGTCCCATTGGCAAACGGGAATCTTGAGCTTCGCCCGAGCCGCAACGCCGCAGATGTTAGCGACACTTGAGATGCTAGGGATGGTGAGTGTATACACGGTCACCCTGATGGTCGGGACGAATGATGTGTCCAGGGGGGAAGCAAGGAAGGTGACAAGGCTGCACGAAAAGATGAGCTGCATTCTCGAGGAAATACGGATCCAAATGGATCCGGTCATTCTCACGGTGTGTACTGTTCCCTACAACATGGGAGCGGATCAACATGCAATAGAGATGAACACAAAAGTGCGAGGCCTGAACGAAACAGTCAGGAAGATACATCAGAGGAGTGTCCTTCCCCTTAGGCTACTGGACGTGGCTGAGCAAATGGAGCTAACCTCTTTCCCTGACGATGCATCTGCGGATGGCATTCACTTTGATAGGCCCAGAGGGGTGGAGTGGTTGAACAACGTCTTTCAAAGACATATATGCGCGCTAGAGGCGGATTTGCTGGAAACAGCACAGGTCACGTTCGGACCACCCCCAAACCCACCCTTCTTCAACCCGAGATCTTTGTCCAGTCGCTTGGGCGAGAGAGCCGATTCTAGAGATAGTGAGAAGAATAGCCGGGCCAAGTTACCGAGCACCACGCCCATGGAAGCTGATGAAGTGGCATCAGCAACTCCCCAGGGGTCGATAATATCCTCAGTAGTGGTTGCGGAGAAAAGGAGGTCAGAGAAGCCACTGGAGACCAGCAGACAGAAATATGAAGAAAAGGTCAAGGAACTGGATCTGGAGGACCTAGAATGTAGGCAGGAGCTAGCGAGAACTTTGGGTCTTGAACAGGTATCACACGAAGACTTGGGGAGACACAAGTGCGTGGACTGGTTGAAGGCTCACGAAACACGTTTCTCGAGAGCGAAGTTGACAGAGACAGCAGACCTGAGTGGAATTCCCACAAAGTCGGTGATGGGACCAATTAATTACAGACCTCTCAAGTCTTTGGGGAGCCCGGGACTGGTGGTGGAGCCTCCCAAGCACCGAACCAGCATTGCCAGGATTAGAGTGGCCACTCCAGCACAGTTGAGAGTGGTCGACAAACTGATGAACCCGAGAGAGATGGAGTTACCGGACGCCGCATATGAAGGCGCAAAATTAGCCAATGACCCCCGATATGGGAAACCCTGCGGGCAGGCGCAATTGGCCAAAACCTTAGCAGTTTACGACAGGGCAGACCCGGCTGCAGCAAGGGTGGTTATCGTGGCAGGATCAGATTTTGAAGGTACGTCTCCCAAGTTGTTTTGGCCAGAAACCCTGATATATGCCTTGCCGGGAGCGGAGCTAAACCAGATGTTGACCCTGGTGGTGGCAAGGAAGTCAGAGATGCCCTGCGAACCTGAGTTACTGCTGTTTGCAGGGATGAACGATCATCTACACGCAACGGGATTTCTTGAGCAGCTCAAGGGCGGTGAACCTACGCCAAAGAGAATTTGGGAGGCCATCCAGACCTTATTCGCGGCGATAAATGAAGTACAAGAGAATGTTGCCTCAAGATTCGGCTCCAAGACAAAAGTGGCGTTCACAATATCCCCCGGGTACTCGAGCATGCCGCTTGCTCTGCAATTCGTGTACGCGATCTTGATCTTGATCGCAGAGGGGAATGGGTGGCGTGTCCTGATGGCAGCTCCCAACCGAGAATTGGAACCGACGAACTTGAGACTGCGCAAATCAGAACTCGCGGCAGCGTGGGCGGACGTCTCCCATGCATTGAGAGGCTTTTACGAATTAGCCGACATCCTCATCGTATTAGACGAAGTCCTCTTACTGGAAATATCTAACTTCGCTAGGCAACTCAAGCTCAGCCCGATCATTAGGGACGATCATCCAGTGGTAGTTCACCTGACGGCTAGTCTGTGGTTTCGGGACATGGAATTGACCATCACGAGCTCGACCAGCAGATCTAGAGGGCCAAACAACGAAAGGAAGAACGTGGCCGCATCGGAGAAGCAACTAGAGTCGATGGTGCATCGGTTGGCACAAGAGGGAGGCAAATGGCCCTTCTTAACCCCAAGATTGGAAAACGCCACAAGGAAAACAAGAGAGGATGCGCCGCCTCTGGTGAAGCAGATCTGGGATTTTCTTGAGGAGCAACTGGGCAAAGCTGAAGAGAGGGAGATGACGGTTGGCAGGTTTGTCACAGCGGCCAATGAGGTCACAATTGGAGGGTTTTGGAGGGAGCACACGTGGGTTGAACTAAAGACGAGGAGGGATCATGAGATTCTCGGATTCTTGAGTCCTTGTTGGGGAAAAGAGTTCCTGACCGAAGTATACAGCGCGAAGGAGACTATCTTCAAAGCGTTCATACAGGAGGTATTGAATATGCCTATCAGTCTGTTGCTGGCGCTGTACCTGGTCTATTCGAGATACTTGTTTAATATGGGCCCAGCATGCATGTTCAGTCGTGGCGTGGACGCCCTGAGAATAGACGGGTACTTGACGTTAGTGCTTCTGACCCACGGTGAACTGGCGTCATTCCACCGATTGATGAGGTATGGGGAGCCCCTGTCGATGGGAAGAACACGCTCGAGTATTGAGACCTACTCGTACAAGTGTGCGGCCGGGCTAAGGACGCTGCTATTGCAGTATCTACTGATGCAGAACAGGTACCTGACTGGTGAAGAAAGGAGCCCGAAGACAAGAGAGGAATGGAAAAAAGTGAATGGAGGCATGCCCCTATTAACGGATCTATGCCTGGCCATGAGATCGGATCCCATGGGGATCATCCGGGGGCTAGGGGAGGTCGTGACTTGTATCTATGGACCGGCCGTCACGTTCGCGTTTCCAGATCCTTTGGTGGCAGCTTATCAATACTCCGTAACCCACGTGAGCCTCATAAGCGTGCTAGATGGAACGACACTGAACTGGTGTCAGCAAGAGGTGCTAAGGGCACAAATGAGCAACACGGTGCTCTTCGGAAAGGTGAAGGATCCAGAGTTGATCGTGTACAGTTTCCGAGGACAACTGCAATGCCGGATGGGAGGCAAGCGCGAGGGCCCCATCGAAACTTACCCCAAGTTTTGGAACTTGAATCCCTTGGCAGCCAATGGACAAGAAATCTTGAGAATTCCTGCATGGACGAAAAGTTTCGAGTTAGTGAAAAAGGAGCTGGAGGCGATATTGGAGAGAGAAGCCCTACCAACGAGCATTCCCGAGTTCCCCATAGTGAGGAGAATGACCCTAGGGATGAACAGTTCCCTGGTTGTCCCGTCCCCTTACGCGAGAACCACGACCGAAGAACGGCAGAAGGAGTTTACCGACGGCTGGGATCCGCTCTTCATCGGCTATACTGCAGCGATTTATTTCCATACTAGCGATGTGAAGATAAACTCATGGACGACTCAAGCCAAGAAAATGAGAGGGTCGATGCCCCCTAAATTCGAAGTGCGAGATGCCTTGAGAGTACTTAAGCGGGAAAGTCTAGAGAACCAGCTGCCGGCATGGGACGACGGCAGGATGATAGTGGAGGAAGGGCATATCGCACTGAAAGCAGACGAGATGCTGTTTGCCACAAGGAGATACCGGGCACCTTACGGACTAGAGCTGATGGAGCGGAATAGAGAAGGAAAGAAGCTAGATGCAGCAGGTCCATTGTACGTGGCACTGACAGAACATGAGGGGACGAGTCCAACGACACCATCACCCCTTCCAGTAGACACCCCTGGGGATAAAAAGAGTGGCACCGTGGCAGATCGATTCAAGAGGATTTTTGAGAGAAGGGAAGCAGAGTCGGGAGACGAGAGCATGGATGAAACTCTCAGTGAGGCAGGAGAGGACATGGAGGTGGGAAACACACCGGAGCAGAAGCCAACGGAAGTGGAATTCACAGCGCAGGAACTGTTGAAAGATCTGAGTGAAGAAAACTGGGCAGATACCCCCACGCCACCTTTGACCTCGTCCCCCCGCAAGTACCCAGAGATGTCATTGACAAGCGAGAATCCCAACATGGGAATGATCTTCTTGAGTGCGGAGAGAAGGGAAAAGAATACCTTCGAGGGAAACAGAGACGCCTTCCTGGGCACTCTGGATGGAGATGCTTGGCAAAAGTTCTTGAGCGATTTCAATCGAGAAGTGGATGAAGACACCACATTGGATAATTTCAAAGAGGAACTGTGGGACACGGTGGTGAAGTTTGGTGAGCCTGTCCTGATGGGGACGGGTTTGGAAGAGAAAGCCAGAGTAGAACTGCTGAACAAGATGGTCGAGTTGAGGAAGTCAAGAAAGACTAGAGAAGACAAATGTAAAGACAGCTCTACTCCGAAACAGAAAACTGACAAGAAAATAATTAAATATACAAGGGGGGATAAGGTAGGAACTAGTAATATGATTAAAAGTACTAATATCCTTAAGGCTCGAGCAGGGGGGAGGCAAGAGTTGGCTGGAGAAAAGGAAGTTGAATCAGTGATGGTAACGACGACGCCCCCAAACAAAGACGTGAGGTCTCGCAAGAGGAAGAGAGACGTGGAGGGATTGGGCAGTCCTTCAGCTGACGCGGTCTCGGAAAAAGACTTGAGAGAGACGGCCCCCATGGTTCTGGCGCGATGGAAGACGGCAGCCTACAAGAGTAGCTATGAACCGAGGAAACTGCTCGACATAGAAAAAGAAATGAAGAATCCCACTAGTTCAGTGACAGAGGAGGATTTCAAACCTCAGAGAATAAAAATGAAGCGAGGTTCGACGAGCGGGCAGACCTGGGAAGTAGATGTTGGCAAAGAATGGGTCTCAAGTGAACATCAGGCTGTTGGGAAACAAGTGACCAGTGATCCTCTTGAGAAAAGTAAAACCAGAAATACCTCCCGACCGTGGTGGATAGCCCTCGAGACATTGAAGGAAATGGAAGACTGTTTGAAGAAATTGAACAGTGGAGTGGCTTGCAAACGACACAGTTGGGCCACCCAGCAGAAGGCTGAGGTTAACAAGATAGAGTTGGCAAACCAGCTGAAGAGATCCTGGCAGAACTTATTGAAGGATCATTTTGAAGAGGCGATGAGGACACCCTCATCGGCACCGCCGCTGATGGCGAATCCCTTTATCAGGACTGCAGGACAACTGATGTTCGCGTGGAGCCTGTTGGGGATAGAGCTGGAAACGCTGACTTCGTACGATAAGTTGAAGTTGGGAGGCAAAAATCTAGAGATATACCGAATGCTGATGCAGCACGTTTCCAGGGACAACTCAGGCTTGAGTCTGGCAAGAAGGAAAGACGCAACCTATTTCTTGAGGTGGACGATGTCGATGATGACTGACAGTACCATCCTAGCATGTCATCAGAGGGCAGTCGGAAGCAAGACGCTGGAAAGGAGAGTCTCCACAGTCATCTTGAATGTGTATCAGAGCACTGGGATAGAGAAGGAGGATGGTTCTAGGCAATCTCTGGAGAACCATAGGAAGTTGGATGAGATACGGAGGTTCTACAACAAGAAATTCGAAGAGGAACACGACGTTCACCGCAACCTGGCTTTGTCAGGGGAGTACTTGAAACTCAACAAAAAGGGAGAGTACCAATATGTTTCTGGAGTAATGGGAATGGCGTACAACCCCTTCTTGGACCTGGAAGCTGGAGGCGCCCACAGAAACTATGAAGTGGCGGAGCTGCTGAAGTTCTGGACAGAGAAGATATTGGAGATAGACACTGTGGAGAGAGAGAGACCTAGCCTGGGTCTGGTTCTTGAGGGGACGCCGGAAGTGATAAGTGTGCCACGCTCAAGTAAAAGAGTGGAGCTAAAAATGGGTGACGGGAGTGGCGTGTTGACCACGAATCTGGGAGTGGTATGGAAATTACTCAGACCCTCCTGGTGTCCACATCCCCATGCGAGTCTGATTGAGGAGGTCACTGAGCGAGTGAGATTGGCACCGACAGAGGATGAGGACTTGGCGTCCTTGAGTATAGTACACAAACTGATCCTGCCTCAGATGAAAGAATCAAGTGAGGTGACGAGTGGAACAGGGTCGGTGAAGAGGATGGAGCCGGGCAGTTGTCTTGATTCGACATGTGGCAACGGCGAGCATACTTGTGATGGACGATCATGCGTCAGGATACAGTCTTTCCAGAAGGAGGACCTCATCACCTGGTTTGAGGATATCACCGAAAGGGAGAAGAGCGAGATACAGATAGTGGCTGAATGTTACGCGAGTACCACCGTGAACCTAGCGACAGCCTTGGGATTTTTCTCAAGAATGTGTAGTCTCCAGTCACTGGAGAGGCTAGAGTCAGAACACCACCTGGTGACCGCGTTAAGCGTGGAATCATGGCCCGGAGTGCTACAAGTGAACCAGAAGCACATCAAGAGTTGGAAGATCGGACTCGAGGCGGAGATGGGATTTCCCATGAGCGAAGCCTATGGATTGCCTCTAAATGCAAAATCCTTAGTGGGGTCAGTGCTGGCTAATCTATGTGGGAGCCACTATCCACTACACATGGCGATGGTGGAGGTGTCCATCCAGAGGGTAATGATAGACAAAGCCTTCTCAGTGCCCAAGTGCGTGAGATTAGCTCGGATGTCACACCATTCACACAAGCTGTTGAGGAAGATCCGAGGAGCAGTACCAAAGGAACAAAGAGATGACTTGAGTGAAATCTGGGGTGAAGAACTCCTAGGCTTGGAGAGCGAAAACACAAGTGATCACGGGAGGCAGAACGTGGTGGGGAAACCCGCAGTAGGTGCTCCAAGCTCGGAAGAAGTCGACGTGATACACGAGAAAATGATGGAACTTGAGCCTCTCCTAGAAGCTTCGGGAGAACGCAATCTTAGAAGCATCGACCTCACGCATGGGGATTGTCCATGCCACTGTCTGGCGCAGACAGTGTGGTACCCGGACCGCGCCAATCTCTGTCTGATCTGGGACGTAGAAGAAATTAAGTCACTGGGACTACCGGAGCATCGACAAAAGGTGACCATTTTGGTGGTGAGCACGATGTTGGCTCTGCGATGGATTGAGGAGAACATAGCGAAGTATAGAGAATCGAGACCACCAACAGCTGAGTCGATTCATGCGATAGATTACAGCAGGAGACTGGAGTTGTTCGAGACTGCATGCAAGGTATTCGCCATACCAGTGGAAGTCAGGCATATATGGAGCCGCCTGAGATTCTTTCCTTGGTTTTGTGCGACGTTATCATCCTGGTTGTATGTAGTGACAAAGGACCACATGAGGAAACATCAAAAGGAATATCGACAATTCCAAGCTGAAATAGGACCAGATGCCTTTAAGAGACCTCTGCTAACCCATCGAAATGCGATCACGGCGGGGTGGAAAAGAGTGGGCAGAATATCCAGAGACAATTCTAGAGCGAGGGAAACGATACTGGAGGAGGACCTGGCGAGGAATGTAAGCATGAGTCTTCACAACTCCTTCTGCTTGAACCGGGAGTCGAAGGTGAAGAGCCTACCAAGTCAATTGAAGAGGTTGCAAGAGCAGAGGGAGTGGATGCGATCCTATGAACAGCTGAAGGCCTGGGAGGAAATTGTGATCAGCTCCGATGACGAAGAGGCACTATTGGAACAAATTACAGTGCCAAGAACACCGGTATCGGGTACCTCGAAGGCGAAGAACACGAGGTGAGCCAGTGGCTCGAAAGGAAATTCTAGAGTCTTGAGTCTTGAGAGGGAGGGGGCTTGAGAGTGAACTTGGATGAAATCTGGGTTCACGAAAAAGAAATTTTAGACGAATAAGATATTGTTATTAATATGATAGATCTAGTATATAAGTCAAATTGATGCATGACAATTTCCTGACTGAAATAGGACAAAAGAAATTTTAAAATTACCAGCTTAAAAAGCGGGGATTAATGGGTGCAGGTGTGTGCAGATTTTGATTGCTGTTTAGCGATAGTGTGAAAACTTTATATGGTTGTGAATTTTGGAAGGTAGATAAACTTAAGTCCGATGCAAACTTCTGTAAATGACCACAGGCACTGTATCTTGAGCAACACTCGGTTCTCTGGGACTCACTGGCAGATGACAACACACGATGAGGACATCGATCTCGAGTCCGGGGAGTATGTGCCAGTCGGTCATGTCTGGAGGTTTGACCTTGAGAAACACGTGATTTTGGAGTGAAATTTTAATTTTGGAAATTTCGAATGGAGCCTGTCATGCTCAGTTTTCTCGAACCAACTGAAAATGCAAAAGTCAAAAATGAGAACGACCGAATTAACAATTGCGGGAAACTACTCAAGAAAAAGGCAGGAAATTGCTATTCGCAATTTCCCGATACGAAATAATAAGAGAGTAGAGCTGTCTTATCCTGAAAACAGGAAAATAGAATACAGACTTGAGAAAAAACGACTATTCGAATGGAAAGGAGTGAACATTGAATGGAAGAGTGGACAACTCGAGTGTCCCAAAGGTTCATTCAGAGACTTTGATTCTTGAGACAAAACTTATTTCTGTTGTTAAAACTAATTAGCGTTAAAACTTATTTAGTTATATTATTCAATTCTCAAGCTGCTCAACTTTTACTTACTCCTCATACTCAAGTGCATCGACATGTGAGTTCTCAATTTAAATTTCTCGAGTGTATTTTATAATAGTCATGTTGAGATAAGGCGAGTTTTAGGTTGATCCATCTGAAATGGATCAAAGTTCCACTGTCCAATAAAAAGTAACTAAGCGGATTGTTCCGACCCGGTTTTTAACGGCGTTCATGTATTTTGGGTATTCCGAGACCTAAGTATGGGGACGTTTTTATTTCTAGAGTGGGGGGATATTTTGGTAGTGGCCTTTAAGCTGTAACGGGTTCTAGTCTCATGTCGCAAGCGAACCGAATTGGCTCCGACCGTTCTTGAGGCGGAAAAACACAAGAGATAGTGTCCCTGACTCTTGAGCCAATGGTTATAGGGCCTATTTTTCTTAAGCCTCATATGTGACTAAAGTTGTGCCATTCTGCCGGATGACACAGCACGACCTCCCGCGACAGAAAAAAGAGTAACTAAAGGCCTTATGAACAAAAAAGTGTTGCGACGGAGGGTCAGAATGTTCTAGAATTTTTATTTTTAAAATTTCGATCGGAAGAAGAACATTTCTGAGAAATAGAGAAAAGACGGCCATCTTGAATAAAAAGACGAAAATCAGAACCACGATAGAAATTGTGAAGAACAGTTGTATCAGAGACAGAAAAATTACGGAGCCTCTTATCGTGGCAATAACACACGATAAGGACCTTAGTGACAGATATTTGTGGAGACGGAGGCTTCAGTGGGGGGAGGAGAAATACCACGGAACCCTCCCGGGACACGAAATATAGGAGATAAGAGTGTTATCTCAAGAAAATCACGGGACCGGAGGCTTGGTCCCCCAGAGACTGTTATATGTGAAGGGACTGGGTAAACTAACTATAACAGCTGCTGTAATGTCCTAGATATTAATTGAACACCGATATTATTTGATATTTCAGAGCATGAGAAGATAGAAAAAGGAAAGGGTCAATCCATCTCCAATGGATTTAATATAGAACTGTCACACAAAAACATATAAAAATAGGTTGTTCGAGCCGTGTTTTTAATGACAATCACGTAGTCTGAGGATCCGAGACTCAGCTATGTGGTTGTGTTCGCATGCAAACGAAAGCTGATCAAAAGTCGTTTGACTGATGGCCTAAAAATGGTAACTTTTTACTTTGCCCTAGACAGACCAGAAAATCAACTGGCAAGGTCGAGACGGTGAAAAACGAGTAGAATTAAGGTAACTGACGCCTGCCAGTCGTTAATAGGAACTTTTTCTACGCTCCGTCGCTGTGTGATATTTGGGCGAATGTTACATTGACGTTTTTATGGCGCTCCTGGGTGGGCCTGTTAAAGGCATGAAACCATCATGATCAGCAAGCGTTTCAGCAACGTACCCTCCGCTCCGGGCGTATGCCCGAGTTAGAGGTCTTATTGACCGTTTTTGTACTAGGGGGAAGGTGCGTACCCTCCGTCTAGTACAATTTAGCTTTTTAACTTAGTTAACACCGAAAATTCCGGGGGCCGGAGGGTTAGGTGGGAAATCTAGAGCCCACTTGTCCTGAGGCCCCAGGACCAAAAACAATTAAAGAGAAAGCGTAAAACCAAACAAAAATAGTGTATAACCAAGAAAAAGCCAAAAATAAATTTATTTAAAAACAAAAAAGTACAAAAAACAGTAAAAAATCCAAAAGAGACCAAAAACAGTAAAAAAAAAACATAAAGTGACAGTTTATATGTTATTTCCGGACGAGATGTGATCTGACCTTCCTATTTGTTGTTGTTTCAGATTGATTTATATCGTTTCTGATAGAAAGATTGTGTGTTTTGGTGAAGGGTTGGATACCCTCCCTCGAGTGTAATTTGAGTGTTTAAGCACGTTAATGGTGATTTTGCCGGTGACCGGAGGGTAGAGTGGCAGGCTGATCAACGTGTTCCACACTCAAGAGGGACATCAAGGACAACATCCGCAACGACTGTTGGGTATCGTTGAAGCAATTTTAGTATCGTTCGGGTACTATTTCTTTAAAACTTAAGTGGTGGGGGGCACGATTGGCGCGGTCCGATTGTACCCTACATCGATTACAAATTTCCGAGTTAAGGGTCTTAATTCGGATATTTTGGTGCAAAGGAGGGTATAGTACTACTTATTAACGACTAGTAATAGATTATTATCCTTACTATATATTACTTATCTCCTATTTAGACCCAAGAAATACCCATTTTTTGTCGAAAATTACCAATTTTCGACCAAACTGTAGACCCCCAAATTTTCGGATATCCGAGCTTTTCCGATAGGCAAAAGGCTTTTATATAGAGAGTAGCTACGTAGTTCAATCCCCTTCACTAAAGAAACCGCGTGAGCAGAGACTCAGTAGAAGTTAGAAAAACAAAAATTTTTTCGATCAAAATGTTGATAATTTTCTGTATTTTGTCAATCTGTTTTGGGGATTGAGTTTTTGAGTTTTTAGAGTTAGAGCAATAAAATTTTTTGCGTTAGGAGCGTGCTAGCATAACGTGCTCGGTTACTAGAGAAATTTTGGGTAACCCTCCGAGTAGCTCCGTGGATAGCGCTAACGACTTAAGGTTTAGAAAAGGAAGGAATCGGAGGGTCCAAATTTGATAGTTTTTGGCCAAATTTTTGTTTCTAAACCAATTTTGGTCCGGTTTTTTGCATTATTCCAGTGCCATACAGGGCTGCTACGCTCATTTCAAGTTTTTTTAGGCACTTTTGACCGGAATTGCGGAAAAAGTCTTTCAGAACCTATATAGGTGGTGAAAAAAGGCCATTTTGACGAACGCGTTTTTGGCGATTTCTCAAAGACTAGTTATCCGATTGGGATAATTTTGGTACCATAAGTCGACGTTTTTGACCACTTTTCCGAATCGCAACCGTTTTTGGCAGAAAATTTTATCAAAACATCTTTTTATTCAACTGGGAAGGTTGACCGTGTCAGCCAACCTAGTTTTAAGTCAGGTAGACCGCTTTCAGAGGCTTTACTGCGGTGATTTAACCCTTTTTCTTGATTTTGGGGGAACCCTCCGAAGTGACCCTCCGGAGTCAGCTAAACCCTTTAACAACCCTCCTTAGTGGAAAATTTCCACGAAATCACCCTAAGAAGTTGAAACAGCTCCCCCTAGAACCCTTAGCTTATTTTGACACTTTTTGAAGCTAGTACGAGAACCTTCCAAGTGAGATCGGAAAATTTGAAAATTTTGGAGGTACCCTCCGAAGTGACCCTCCGGAGCGTATTAAGCATCTTATTGACCCTCCTTAGTAAATTAAGGGGGACCCTCCGAAGTAACTTGGGTGATTAAGATACCCTCCTAAGTAACTTGAGTGATTGAGGTACCCTCCAAGGTAACCCTCCGGAGTGTCTTAAACATTCTAGCGACCCTCCTTGTAAGAGACTTGAGTAAACCTTCTGTGGCAATTTGGGAAACGGAGAATATCCATTTAATTAGGATCATATTAGGATATTAGGCGTGCTTATCAGGATCATAAGAACCCATTCTGACCCGGAAATTTGTGATCAACTTTGGATTCTATATTGGGTGTATTAGAAGTACCCGAACAAATTTTTTTTTGATTGTGATTTTGGTTGAGTGGTTGCCTTGAGCTACTTAATAGGAAGTTCGGGCAATCCGGGAACAAATAGAGGAAGACCTCGGTGGGTGTATTAAGCAAATACACACCCACTTGAGAAGAAAAATTGTTCCCTACTCTCGTGCACTTGGAGCAGTCCGAGTGTGGGAGAGCTTTTTCATAGACTTGACGAATTTTCGACCAAGAAGTTGCCTTGAGTTACTTAGTAGGACAGCTCGGGCAATCGCAGGACACCCAAAAGAAGACCTCGGTGGGTGTATTGGGCAAATACACACCCACTTGAGAAGACTGTGTCCTGGGCTTCCTTCTTTCGGATCGTTCCGATTGGGGGAAGTCTTTTTCTTTAAGACTAAGTTTTATTTATCTATTTCTGAACCATCACTGCTTTTCATCGAAGATTGTTTACTTTTAACAAAGCAGTGACTTGATAAATTGTGTGGCGATAAATTGATACTGACAAAAGGTCGCTGTCACCTGTAGGATATTCTTATCTGATTATCGATTGTGTTTTGTGTACCGATTATATCTTGTGGAAACTTAGTGTTACTGTTATATTATACAACCGGGTTGAGTTAGCATTATATCAATACTGGGTAGACCCTGTATGTAACTTTAGCTGAGTCACTAGTTTAGTCGTGAGAGATCTAAGAGACATTTTGATACTGACGGAATCGAATAGGCAGCGTTAAGTGATTTAACTAAAACTTGTTTGTGGTGCGTTTGCGCTGCCATCAAATTACGAATATTTTTATTTTGTAAAAAACTATGCAGCGCAGGGACTCGTTAGGATCGACTACTAAAATTCCCAGGCTAAGCAAGGGAAGCACGCGGAAAATTAGAACTAGGCGTAGCCAAACCTCGTTTAGCAGCGCTTCCGACGCGTTTGCTGAAGACGAATCGACTAAAGGACAACCTGATCTTTCAATGATCGAAATGAAACTAAGGAGCGAGAAAAACCTTGATGGCAATCAAGGGCGGAGCGCCGAGGCCGAGCCTGCGAGCGAAACGCTGGTGGATCCCTTTGACGAAGGGGAGCGAACGCTCATTCGACCCGACTTTGAGCCAGACGAGGTCCTCGAACGAGAGGAAGTCGAGAGGACAGAGGAGACCTCGGAGCGTTCCGAGGTCGAGCCGCGAGAAGAAGTCTTATTCAAGGGAATGTCCAAATCGGAGACCAAGAGTCACAGGTGGAGGGGAGAATACTCACATTCGGCTAATACCCACTCATCTCTGGCCAAGCAGAGCAACAACGCGATGATGTCGAGTATAAGCCCGAGTGAAGAACAACCGGGTTCGAAGGCCAAGAAGAGTTGGAGGTCTTTGTACGACGAGCGCATGGCGTCACTACCAACTGTTGGTTTAACTTCCAGTTATGACTACCCGGAGACATCCCATCCGGATGTGAACTTCACACCGTGCCCAAGGAACGAGAAGAGCAGGAAGGCGTCATCAGTCTCGCCGACCAGGCCCATGTCAGATGGGATAACGATGGGAGCATCATCAACGTTTGACAGACTAATGACGTCAATGCACAAGCAAAAGGACGGTGCGTCATCGAGTACTAGGCTACCGCCGCAGCTGACCTCATCTTCTCTGGGGCTAACCCCGCCACTGGGGGCAGCTGGTGACATAAGTGATATGTTCGCTGGTGTGATGAATGGCCTGGATGAATTGAGGCGGGACATGACTAAGAGGATAGATCAAGTTGACGAGAGAGCTCACCATGGTCGAGAGAGTTTGAAAGATGAACTAACGCACGTGAAGTCGCAGGCGAGGTTTGATCAGGCTCAATTGATTCGTAACACCGATCAATGCCTGGCTGAGAGCCTGGCACAGGCAAATAAAGAGTCAGAGGAAAGAAAGGCTAGGATGACAAAAGAGATCGAGCGATTACTGAATGATCATGATAACACCTACGCCCAAACGATGACTAGCCTGGAAAAGAGGTTGGACGCCAAATCTGACTTGATGATGCGGAAGCTTGACGCGATTCTGAATGGGAGTAGTTGGCAGGAGCATTCCAACTCAAGGGAGCGCTCACGCCATGCGAATGTTGCAGATGGTACGGGCAACAGTGCCAGAGCCCAGCAAAGCTCAAGAGCGAACTACGAGCATAGAAACAAGGAGTGGCCAAGGGCAGCCCCGCAGAGGCCTGGCTGGACGAATCCAGTACCGCCGGAGGCAGAGGCCACCCCGGAGACAAGATTGCCAACCGTGCCACAAGTCAGTTCAGTACCAGATCTGACTACAGTCTCACAAGACACAACGATGTATGCCTCGATGTTTGAGCCCCTGAACAGATCTCTTGAAACATTCATCACCAAGCTCTCGAAGTCAACCGAGAGAGGAGAGAGGTCAAGAAGAACACTGAAAAAGCCGAAGTCATATAAAGACGAGTCAGACGGCTGCATTGATACTTGGATAGAGGTGATGAAGTTACACTTTGAGGAAGAGAATCTCTCCAAGAAACAAGAGTGCAGCGCGCTGACAAGCAACCTGGAGGGTACTGCATTAAATTGTGTAATGGCGAAAAGAGCCAATGAGAGAGACAGCGCTCGCAAGATATTCGACATCCTGCTGAATCGTTTCGGCTCTGGAGTACAAGGGCACCAGGCCATGGTGAAGTTCGAGAAGAGGCGACAGAGAGATGAAGAATCAATAGATAAATTCTTGGATGACTTTGAACTGCTCAGGAGGAGAAGTAACCCGGATGAGAGAATATCCGAGCGAAACTTGGCGATCGCTTCGAAGTTCATGGATGGAGTAAGGAGTGAGGAGTTGAAGACGATGTTGGCCACTCACTTCACCCTGTCGCTTGACCAGGTACCCACGCCCGACGACTTGCGTATGAAGTCACGCGAGTATTTACTCATAAAACCGAGGGCGCAAAACCGTTACAGCAATTATGGCAACTATAGCGGGACAAACACTGGTGCGAATTCCAGTTGGTACAAACCTCGCGATGACATGGACAAGAGGAGGTCGTGTGCGAATTGTGGTTCGATGGACCATCACGTTTCTGCGTGTTCTGCATACAAACAGAACATGAAGGCCATAGGCTACTTTCTCGAGGACGCTGACGCGACCGACGAGGATCATGAAGAGTACGTGAGAGGGCTCATCATGAAAAATGGTCCGAGGTGTTTCTTCTGTAATTTGGAGGGACACTTCAAGTCGGATTGTACTCAATTTTGGGACGCAGTAGCGGACGCGAAACATCCCCGCCACGAAGAGGCGCTTTCGGGTGTCAAGGCCAGTCGAGCACGTCTGATGAACGAGGCTGAATCTCGGAGAAAGGAGACGACACCGAGCACCTTCACGACCAAAAAGGTTAAGACGTGGCCTGACGAGGTGGTAGCCTCGAACCTCGAACCAGAGTCGTCTAGCCCACTCAAGGTGGATTACGGCCTGGCGGCAAGGACAGCTCTGCAGAATGTCAAACAGGACCTAGCCACGAAAGAAGTGGAGCAATGGGTAAGGTCGGAGCTGGAGAGCACAGATCTTCGGGAAAGTCTTAATGTCCTGAGTAAGACGACAAGAGCAGAAGACGAAAAAGAGCCCAAGAAACAGGGACTAAAACTGAACGTTATATCTGGCAAGACTTTCGGCATGACGAAGGCGGGGACCAAAATAATGTCTATCATCTCAGTCGCAGGGCACCAGGTGGTCAAGAACCTGAGCGAGCCATCCGAGATTACACTGGTTTACCTGGACATCTATGCCGACTACCTGAAGGAGAAGGATCCCAAACTGGACTCCAGGGCAGTGCGAGCGCTGCTCACAACGGGAGGTCCGAGGCTGATGAAAGTGGACGGACATTATATCGATGTCCATGGCCCTTACCCGATTCTGATGAATGTGGATGGCATCAGTATCTACACGAAAGCTCACATAACTGATGCGAACGATCAGGTTGGCCGGATATACATTGGTCAAAAGGAGCTGAAGGTCAGACGAATCGGACACAACGCGATGCTCGAACAAGATGCTGTGCATATTGGTTGCGAGGCAGATCTGGCCGCACACGTTCTGGACGTGCAAGGCAGACAACTTTCAGTAAAGGGACTGCTAGACACGGGAGCAGTGGTTAGTGTCATGCCAGTCAAAACTTGGACCGACATGGGTTTTGATAGGTCGGATCTCATACCGACAAACATCAGGTTGGCAGCTGCCAATCAGGGAGCGATCTATGTCGCCGGACGAACCCCGATCATCTCACTGCAGTTCGGAGGGAGACATCTGTGGATGAGCTTCCTAGTAGTAGAGAATTTGGATGATTCCGACCAGTTCATCCTAGGAAGGGATTTCATTCGCAACTTTGACGTCACGATCGATCTCAACGACGGATTGATTAGGATCAAGGATCCTGAAAGAAAGTATGAGAAAAGACCCCTTAATAAGATCTTAATTAATCAGGCCAAGGAGCCGATTTTTCTGGATCGAAAAGTTAGATTAAAACCGAACCAAGCCGTAGTAGCAACGTTTAGGATGAGGAACTTGAATGAACTCAGCAATGACAGACAGGTGTGTCTGGTACCAAATCCAAACAGTAAAAGCTCGGCTATTTTAGGAAGAAGCTTCTCACTCACTCAGAGCGGACTGTGTGTGAGTGTGTTATTGAACACAGAAGCAACAACAGTGACAATACAGAGGGGAAAGAAACTTGGCTACGCTTTGCCTCTGAACACAGACTTTCTGAGTGTGGAGAACTTGAAGAAGTTTGATGTAACTAAGAGTCCATTACATGCGAACCAAGAATGTATAATGAAAAGAGTAATTGAATTGAAATCTTCTAGGAAATTGTTTTCAATGAAGTCGGAAACAGATGATGGGCTGTCTAGTTGTTCCAACTTTCCTGAGAGGCCGACGGAAGCAGAGTTAGCAGCGAATAAGCCTGTCCTACCTGAGATAGAACATCTGAAGGGTAAAATATCTGACAAGGAACTAGATTCGCTCAGGGCGGTGCTAAATCGGAACGCAGACGTTTTTTCGAAACACAAGGCCGACATAGGTTGTTGCAATTTTGTAGAGCACAAGATTGAGATAGAAGAGGGCTCGGTACCTCATAGGGAAGGGGCGAGAAGAATGACCCCTCACAAGTCAGAGGCATGTAGGAAGGAAATCGAGATGTTAATGGAATGTGACATGATCGAGCCGTCGAAGTCCCCATGGGCTTGTGGCGTGGTCATGGCGAAAAAGAAAGGGGGACAACTCAGATTTTGTTGTGATTTCCGTTATCTGAACGCAGTGACTATAAAGGACGCATACCCGATTCCCCGCATCGATGAGAGCCTATCTAAGCTGGGAGACGCCAAGTTCTTCACGACGTTGGATTTGGGCTCAGCATTCTGGCAAGTGCCGCTCAGAAAGCAAGATCGAGAGAAAACAGGTTTCGCGTGTGAGCTGGGACTGTTCCAGTGGAAGAGGATGCCATTCGGATTGTGCAACGCGACGGCCACATTCCAGCGACTGATGGCCCAGGCACTCACGAGCGTCACTAAGAAATATGGGAATCTCATCATGTGTTATGTCGATGATGTAGTGATTGCAACACCAACCTTAGAAGACCACATAGAGAGGTTGAAGGAGGTGTTTTCTTGCATGAAGCAGGCGGGTCTGAAATGCAAACCCTCTAAGTGTGAAATCCTCAGGGATTCCATAAAGTATCTGGGCCGCCTGGTTGACAAACATGGAGTGAGACCAGATCCCGAAGCGGTTGAAGCGGTGCTGACCTGGAAGGCACCTAAAACAGATACACAGCTGATGAGTTTTCTGGGATTCGCCAATTATTATCGCGAGTTCATCAAGGGGTATGCTGACAAAATATACCCCATGCAGAGATTGGTGAGAAACAAGGGCAAAAAGTTCACCTGGACTGAGGAGGCACAAGTCTCATTTGAAAACATCAAACGTGAACTTTGCGAGGCACCGGTGCTCGGCATGCCAACGGAGAAGGGGATGTTCGTGCTGGACACGGATGCATCAGTGGTTGCGATATCAGGCATACTTCACCAAGAGCAGGAGTGGAACGGGAGAAAGGTTCTTCGTCCGATAGCTTATGGAAGTAAAGTCCTGAGTGACACTGAGATGAAGTACGGCGCACCAAAAGCGGAGATGTTTGCTGTGATCACGTTCGTGGAAAAATACAGGGCCTACCTGGGGAGTGCTCCCTTCAAGTTACGTGTGGACAATTGTGCCCTTGCCTGGCTGAAAACCTATTCGATGGACCAAAGCTACATTGGTCGTTGGATCGTGCGCCTGGATGGATACCACATGATCATTGAGCACCGTACCCGTGACAAGCACCAGAACGCAGATAGCCTCAGTAACAAGACAGAATTTTATGAGCGCCTCGAGGAGAAGCAGGCTAACCAATCAGAGATCAAAGACGGGTTTTCCTTTCTGGACAAAGAAACCTACGATGAGCTGCCACTTACTAGGTGGTTAGACAAATCAGGACATCCTATACCTGGACACCCTGACCTTCCAGCGGAGACGGCCGCGGAGATAAAGCTCTTAGCCAGAGGCGAACCCGTTCCGTTGGATCTGCTAGTCCGATCCAACTTGGTACAGCAAGAACTGGCCAGGCTGGGTATAAACAGCATCGCTTTATTGAATAAGACGGTGAACGTGGCGCCGGACGTCATGGGAAAACTCCGTGACTTGTTGGATAGGGAAGTGGATGGGCATGATCGTGAATGGATGGAGACCATGCAGAGGTTGACTGTCACCGAGAGAACAGAGAAGAGGCCAGTGTCCATTCGCAGCCGAGGCGTTGAACGGGATTGCAGGTCGATCGTCAACCAGCTGGTGACCTCGATGCCGAAAGAAGTCTTGTTGAGAACTTCGTTCACTGAATATGGAACATTGAAACAGAACCAAGCTACTGAGGAAGTCAGGATCAAGTCGAAATCTAGCTTCACGAGAAGAGTGCACTTCACGGATGCAAAAGAGGAATACAAGCCAAGCCCAGATTGTTCGTCCGTGGACGAGACAATGTCCGGGGAGTCTGACACCTTCGAGCCAGTCAAGGACGACTTGTCTGAGGAGTCAGACACCTTTGAGCCCCTGCAGGACAATTTGTCCGGGGAGAGGTTGACTAGACCACCTAGGGGCAGAATTTTGTCCGGGGAGTCGGGTTCAGAGCGACCAATGGACAGAGTTTTGTCCGGGGAGTCGAGAAACATCTCAGACAACTTGGGATATGATGTTGGAGAATCAGTTGACTCAAGTGTTGACTCGGGACCCCAGTCCTGGGACAACACGTCTGAAACAACTTCCAATTCCGATGTGTCAGAGATCGCAATCCACTCCTTATTGGTAGACTGGAAGCAGCGTGGGCTGGACCGAGAAACACATCAGGATCCAGACAGGGACAGATACACCTCAGATGAAGAGGGCACTGTGGTAGATAATGCCGCAGACGAGCTCGAGCTGATAGCAGTTTCAAAACGCCCAACCAGATTGCTGCCACATGGTACGGTCGTCCGTACCAATCTGGAACCATCTGTGCAAGAAGCGACGCCTTTGAAAAAGATATGGTGTGTCAAGTTGATGGACGATGCTCATGCTCCGGAGATAATGAGTGGGCAAATGAACGTGGTGAAGACGTATTTGAAAGCCAGGTACAGGCTGTCGGATCTCCTGAGGGCTCAACGAAATGATAGAATGACGAGCAGTCTGAAAAGATGGATCGAGAATGGAGCACCTGACAAGGGAGACTTGGAAGAAGACAGCTACAAAATCCTGAAGCAGTTTTACCTGAAGAGGAAAGACTTGTTGTACCTGAATAAGGACGGAATCGTAGCCTGTAAGCGCAAAGAGGAGGACAAGGTCCTTAATAAATACAATTCAATAGTGTTACCACAGTTGTACCAGACCGAATTGCTCTTTCGCTCACATGATCAGATGGGACATCAAGGCGTGGACAAAGTGTATAACAGGATACAAAAACGATTCGAATGGCCGGGATTGAAGAAGGCTTGTGAGAAATGGATAGCCGCATGCCTGTCTTGTCAACAGGCAAAGGATCCCAGGAAACTAAGGTTCCCCCTACAGTCAATAGAATCGTCAGGTTTCAACGAAGTGGTGCAAATTGATCATCAGAAAATCTGCATGACAGCAACGGGCTATAATCAGGTGCTGGTAATGATCGACCATTTTACGAAGTATGCGGAGGCAGCACCCTGCATGACAGCATCGGCAGAAGAAACATGCGATCATTTGATAAACGTGTGGATAGCAAGGAATGGCTGCCCCATCACGTTCCAATCGGACAATGGCAAAGCATTCGTAGGTGATCTCACGAAAGAGTTAATGAAAAGGTCGCAGGTAGCGCAGGCCCACTCGACCACTTATCACCCGCAAACGAATGGCCTAGTCGAGAGGCAGAATCGCACACTGGTATCCATGTTGAGAGTCTACTGCTCACGCTATATGGATGACTGGGACAAGCATTTGCCGCAAGTGATGGGTGCTTACAACAGCACGGAGCATTCCACCACGGGAATAAGTCCGCATATGATGCTGACGGGTCACGAAAAGGCACTCCCGTTAACGTTCTTCTACCCTGAATATGAAGGGAAGAGGACAGCACCGCAAACGTACGTGCGGGACGTTATTAGAAGACAACAGGACCTCAATGACTTATGCAGGAGGAATACGCAACAGGCGCAGATTAGATAAAAAAGGAGGTTTGATAAGAGGACAGCCGATGCAAAAGCCTACTCAGTTGGCGATTACGTCTGGGTGTTCCAGGAAGTGGTTCCACCAAAAGGAACCAAGAAACTATTAAAGAAAAGGCGTGGTCCATTTCAGATAACAGAGGTGCATCAAGGAGGTCGTTTTTATCGGCTGAGCACAGGAAGAGCGGCTCATTACGAGAATATCAAACCACACAACGCCTCGTCCGAGGATTGGTGCATCCCAGCGGACATGCAAGAGGGAGACTATTTAATAGTGGATCCTGCTTGTGAAGTGAATGAAAGGGGTACTCGCGACAAGAACGACGGGAATGAGGTGGTGGACGATTGCGATCTACCACTGGATCTCGAGTTGACTGAGCGAGTAGAGGTGGACGATGAAACTCTACCCTATGCCGAAGAAGACTGGGATTGCCCGGAAAAAACCGAAATTGACAACGGAATACAGCCTGACTTTCCGCTCACTATGGAGACACGCCAAAGTAAGAGAGGAAAAAACCAGAAGAAATACAATCCGTATGGCGATGACTTCGTTGTAGACCGGATAGTAGTGAGTGATGTCATAGACTCGCTGGTGGGGCTGGACGAAGTAGCGATGCCAGAAGAAATCGACCTTGTTAACGATATGGATCAAGATTGGATCGACGATCGATCAGAACCGGAAGTGGAGTTCGAACCAGAAGCGGAACAGACTCATGAGCAAGAACTAACAAACTTGCGCGTGCTCGAATGGCTCCATGATCTGCCGACAGATCCAAAAGAGACGATCCTGACGATTCAGGACGTCGATAGAGACGGCGTCAAATACATCAGTCATGATAATACCGAGTCCAACTGGGTCGACGTGTTCCACAATCCAACCTCGGTCTCCTAGACTTTGGGCGATCGACGGGGACGTCGATGGATGTTTTTGTCCGGGGAGTGGGGGTAGGACTCACCCACACCGAAAATCTCATAATAAAGAAATTGAAATCGGCAAGGGAAACTGGAGAACTAGAGACAGAGGGCGAGAATGCTAAGAAACCACCTTTTGGACGAATCTTTGAATCGTATTTTGATCTACCGAACCACTATTTGAACAATATCGTTATAACGGACAGCGATTTCATACTCACGGAACGCACGTGCGCCATAGCGATAACGGCGGACGTAAGCTTCAAAACAGCACTAGCGGCCGACTTTAAAAGAGAGTACAAGAATATCGAGTTTTTGTGGAAACAGAGGCCGGGTGTAGGAGGAATGATAGCGTTGCCCCCTGTTGCATCACAGATACCAGGGAAATATTTGTGTTTTTTGGTTACGAAAGCTACTGATAGGCAACACGTGAATCCGGAGAGCTTGGTATTGGCCTTGACTCGACTTAGGGATTTCCTGGTTGAGAGAGGTGTGACCTCTCTCTCGTTGCCAGTTTATGATCCCAATAGAGGGAAGCTACACCCGAGAGAGTTGTACGCTCTTGTGCATGTGATATTTTCAGAGACTGACATAGAAGTTTACTTACATAAAAAATACTATCTGAGTATATGCTAAGAATTGCGCTCGGCGATAAGTGGTTTTTATTAAGTTATTCGATAAGAATTAGAGTCAAGTTTTAGGTTAGGTTAGGTTAGGTTTTAGGTACAGTATTAGGGATTAGGTTTTTATGTGATAGTATAGGTGTGTGATGTTTATGTGTTTATGTTATGTTATTGTTATGATATGTTTTATGTTTGTGTCATAAAAGACCTGGGGCACCCCAGGTCATCAAGGTGACAGCGCACATTCGTGCTACTCTGACAAAGGTAAAGGTGGACGAAAATTGTTTACTGAACACTGAATCAGAGGAGACAGAAAGAAATTACACGACACGACATCAAGAATCAACACAAAAAGAAATGGGTGACACGAACGAACTCATGGAATTCCTCTCAGCGAGTCTAGGAGCGACTCTAGACGAGATCTATCAGCGGCTGATCGATTGTGATTTTACACGAGAGGACCCGGGGTTGGCGATGTTTGTGGTCGCACTCCTCAATGCACTGGGAAGAGAGGGTCGAGGGAATCGCCCTACGGAAGTCGTGTTGATGTTGGCCTTCGGTGAGTCCGGGACCGCCGAGAGAGGACGAAACCGATTGATGAGATGGAGGCGCAGAGAAATGTCTGGCCACGACCTGGCTCGTGAGCCAGGACTAGGTGAGCAAAGGGACCACCGGCTAGGTGAGATGCCCTTACCTGTCCAACCTGCGCAGCCACTAATCGGAGCGAAGAGACAGCGTGATGGGCCAGGCCCGTCACACTCGGTCGACTCTCCAACAGCTGCTCCTCCCCTGAAGAGAGTGAGAGTGAACGAGATAGAGATCCAGACGTCGGAAACGATTGAGACACTGGAGAAGAAGGAGAGAGATCAGAGTGAGCTGTGTGCCAAACTTCAGGAGTACAGGGTCATAGCTCGAGAGAGAGACGAATGGAAAAAGAAATTTGAAGATCTGCAGGTGGCCTACAAGGAGGATGAGATAAAGCACCTGAAGGAGCTGTATATGGCGAAGGTGAGCCAAGCGTCACCGGAAATTCTGGCGAGCATGAGACCCTCGGAGGGATCTAACGACACACGCCCCAGGACAACAGCGCAGAAGCTGTGCGCATCGAGAGGACCTGAGGTTCTGGATTTGCGTGCATCAAGGGGGCCCGAGGCTCCTCAGCAGACGCGACCGGCTGCTTCGAATCAGAGGTTCACGATACCAGACCCTTCTGACACCTATCTAGCTCCTCAATTCCAGGAATCATTTAACCAAGTGGCCAGAGCCGCAATGGATGAAATCAACAGAGGCACTGAGCGGACACTGGCTAGGATCGTTCCTTCCCAGCGTCGTGATCATTCATCAGATGGCTCGGAGCGAGCAACCCGCACGATAGCGTGTTCCGCGCCTGGTGGAGTCTTTGAGAAGTCTCGCGTGGTGGATATCAGGAAGAATCTGATGACACGTCATCAGTTCACGCAAGTGCCAGCCGAGCATCCTCGAGCCTGCTTGAATGACATGAGCTGGAACCCCGCCACGAACGACCAAGTAATTCCCCCAGGGAGTCGCCATTTGATCATTGGAGACAATCTGGTGAGAGATCTGAATGAGATCTTCGTCTATGGTCAGACTACAATTCTGTCCTTTGGAGGAGCCTCAGTGGCTCAAGTTATCAAAATGATGGAGTTCCAGGGCGAGGATCATCTGGATACATTAATAATAATGCTGGGGACTAATGACGTCTCGAGAGCCCCCGTAACTCCAGAGAACAAGTGGGAACCTCTATTGGTGTGTCTATTGAACGAATTGAAAGAAAAGTATAGACCCAAGCTCGTGATCCTGTGTACGATACCACCAAATCCTTTGGTGGGCACTATAGCTGCAGATTTCATGAATGGCAAAGTGACGCGGTGGAATGAAATGACCCGCAGTCCGGTGAGAAACAATCCTGGCGAGTTGCGACTCCTGGATCTTGAAAATATGCTACGCATGACTGATCACATCGAGCTCACCAGAGATGGAGTGCGCTTCAATAGCCAACGAGGGAGGCATTGGATTAACGATGTGTTTCAGACGCAGTTGAGAGAAGTGGAGCAAGAGTCGAGGGCGACCGGTTCTTTGGCTCGGACCAATTTGACCGGAGGGAGTAGAATAAGGGCAACCGTGCCCGAATCCCTCGCCAACCGCCTAGGGCCCTTGGCAACGGAGACGGTTGGAGCCGTAACCGTCGCTCCGAGCTCAAACGTGAGAGACAGGCTGGGGACTGCTCCTCCTCCCAGGCCGCAGTCGATTGGAAGCCGACTCGGCAGATCGGTGGAACAGAGTAATAGAAACAACTCCCAGACCGCGTCTAGGAGGAATGATTTGCCTGCCACGACAAATCCTGCTTCGACGGCAGGACCGTCTACAAGTACCGTGCCAGCGGAGGGAATTGAATCAAGCAGCAGGCTGCTTTGGAATAGATCAGATCCTAGCCATTGGGGTCAGTATAAGACGGACATGTCGGCGAAGTTGAATATGAATACCTTGACGTGTCGGGAAGATGCGATGAGAATGACTGGCGGTGAAAGTCCCACAGTGTCGCGACTTTATCGGATACCGGGCGTGGATTGGCTGCTAGCAGAGCAGGAGAAATTCAGCTCCTCGACCTCACTCCGACATGCGGACCTGGATGGATTGCCTCATGACAATACCTTTGGACCTTTAAACACCCGGTCGCTCACCGACGTTCGAGATAGGACCCGGGAAAGGACACCACCTGTGCGCAAGGGCAAGTTCCAGACGGAGAACAAGCCCAACAACAAACATCACAAGATGTACAGACAATTCGCTAAACCACCCGGTCAGACGCCTGGCGAGTATTCGAGGGATTACCCCCGAACTACAACAGTGGTTGGAGACGATAAGAGATACGGAAACCTGAAGGCCCCAATAGGCGATGGCCTTTTTGCAGCTTATGATCCCTTGGACATGAAGGCTGCCAAGTATCTGGTTGTGGCCGGCTCCGATTATCTCTACACCCCCCGTTCTCTATTCTGGCCCGATGTGATTTTCTTAACGGCGCCTAAACTGGACTGGGGACAGGCGATAGGCATGATGATAAGTGTACGGAGAGTGGTCAGCATGGAGCCGCAGGTGATAGTGGTTGCAGGCTCGAATGATCATCTACAAAGCAGAGGCTTATTGTCACGTCTGACGGACGGATCGATCCCGAGTAACGAAGTTAAAGGGGAGGCGATAATGACACTGCTCTCGGCGATGGCCGAGGTAGAGGCAGCAGCAAGACAACGTTTCACCATGAATGTGGTGAAGGTGATCTTCGTATTGTCACCAGGCTACGCTGCGTTGCCTGAACCCCTTCAATTTGTGTACACAATGGTCACGACGATAGCAGAGGGGATATTTAACGTGATAATTCCTACCCCAAACAGAGTGGTGGACCCGGACAATTACTATCCGTCCCGATCTGAGCTTCCCGCTGTTTGGGCTGACATTTCGAATGCCATACAGGGGCTCAGAGATTGTAGCACAACGCGGTTGGTGCTAGATGAAGTTCTGGGGTTGGAGCTGTCCAACTTCGCAAGATTACTGAAGCTAAGACCAGGGGTAGGTGACGATCATCTGTTAGTACAACAGGTGGCTGATGATCTCTGGTTCAGACAGATGGATCATGCAGAGAATGAGCAGGGAAGGATGATCAGAAAGAACATGACGTCAGCAGAGGAGGACCTCATGGCAATGGCTTTGCGTACGAAGCCACACAACAACATATGGTTGTATCTGTCACCGAGGCTGTGCACCTTGGGTGAGGACGCGTTTGAGCATGCGCCGGCAATAATTAAAGAGATACATGCGTATCTGAAGAATCTACTTAATGCCCGGGAGTTGGCTGGAGGCAAGATGTTGAAACTGATGCAAGACGTAAACACGATGTCGCTGGACAAGTTCCAAGCTGACGTGCTGGCCACAAAGGCACAGTACGAACGATCAGATGCTATCTTGGGTGGAATGGGAGTGGGATGGACGCCATCTTTCCTATCAACGTGCTATCCGAGGGCATCTAGGAACCTGATCGCGAGTTTCGTCAAAGACATCAGGAAGTTGTCGATTGGCCTGGTGCTAGCCTTATACGTGACATTTGGTCATGAAAACTTTGTGAAAGGACCGGCAAACCTCTTTACCCAAGCGTTGGCCGATTTGAGATTGGATGGACTCCTGACTCTGATTGCCATGACCTATGGTCGACTGGGAGACTTGCTTGTGCTATTACGTTACCCTGAACAACTACAGGGACCCAGTCGTGAGTTCAATGCACAGTTGGAAACCGCCTCGCTCAAGAAGATGAAAGACTGGAGGACTCTCCTACTTCAATTACTCCTGCAACAGAACAGAAGCGTCACAGGAGAGGACAAAGTGGCGACGAACGCAAGCGAATGTAAGCAGTATTGTGGCATGCCCTTACTAACAGACTTAGCTGTCATGATGCGGATTGATCCGTTGGCTCTGGTCCACGGACTGAGGGAATTCGTCACAGTGGTGTATGGACCGGTGATGTCTTTTGCGTTCCCGGATGTGCAAGTTAAAGCGTACAGGAATTCAGTGTTGTACGTCAACCTGGTCTCAGTAGTGGATTGTTCCGTGCTGAATTGGGTGGAGCAGAGTGAACTGAGAAAGCTGGCTAGCGATGATAGGCTGTTCGGAAGAATAGCAGAGCCAGGTTGGGTGTTGATGGACTTCAACAACCACTTCAAATGCCGAATGGGCCGTGAGGATCTGTCCCACATCCAGTTTAACCCAAAACTCTGGAATTTGAGACCAGTGGTGAAAGATACAGGAGAGGCTGTGGTAGTACCTCAATTGCCGGGAGCCTATGCCCATGCAAAAGAGAATCAACAAACATGGCTTCCTGGGTCCAGGCCGCTGCCGGACCAATGCCATCGATATCCACCGATAAGGAGGATGTTGTTGGGAGTCACATCTCCCATCATTGCCCCTCTTATCGGAGCAGCTCGTGACGCGGAGAAGAGAATGCTGAAGTGGAGTGGAGGGATGGAGCCGCGCTTCATCAGCTGGAACGTTGCTGCCGCGCATACGTTCGACTTCTCATTTCCCGATGCCTGGAGCAGGAAAAAGATCAAAGCACTACCCTCCAGGAGACCAGAGGTCTCGGCTGAAACGTGGAACGAAGTGTATTCTTCCGCGGATGACTTATCGAGACTGAAGTGGTCAGGAGAAGCGAAGGTAGTGATGCAGGAGGTGGCAAGGGAGAGCAGAGGAGGCTCATATATAACGATAGAAGACCTGGCCCCACATGGCGAGGAGTTGGTAGAGTTCCTGGTCGATGATGAATTGTTTTATCATGCAGGAGACATGGCCGTACCGGCTCGGCCGGATTCGGGCGCAGACGCACGACAAGGACCCTCGGGACCTAGGCCGAAACCTGATGCGGACGACGATGAATTGATGGATCAGGACGATAACGATGATGGGACCGGAAGTAAGACGGAGAAAACGGGAGAGACCGATCTAGGAGCGTTGGAAAGGGACTTGCTAGAGTACCGGTTCAGTGAAGATGACGATGGGGAAGTCGATGGGAGTTTATTGTTAATGGCACCATCGTCCTTCATGTCTCCTACAAAGGAGGCGTCGGCCGATCTATCCCCGATAGACCCAATAAGCCAGGCTAGAGAGTGCCGAAACAGGGACCCGCAGAAACTGCTTTATGAATCACCAAGGAGGAGGAAAATCGAAGAGTCAATGAAGATATTGTTCCTCAGCACATTACCAGAAGAAGAATGGGAACGATATCAAATGGAGTTGGAAGGCAAGACAGGAGCAATCTGGAGCCGAGTAAACTTCATGGAGAAATCTTGGGACGTGATAAGGCGATATGGGACGCAGTCCATAATGAAGGTGGGATTGAACCAACCCATCATGCGTGAGGTCCTGGAAAAAATAGTGAGCTCCATGGAGTCGGATGTTCTGACCGAGTCAGTAACAGAAGACAGTGCCGATGATCAGCATGTTGCAAAGAAATTACCTGTCAGACGAGCCAGGAAAGGGCTGAAGCGACTAAAAGGGAAGACAGGAAGTCGAGCCATGAACCCGAGAGTGGTGAAGTCAAGAGCCACAGCAGTGGTGACCTCTTTAACGAGCGCAGGTCGTTCAGGCGAGAGCGGGCAGGGAGATAGTACAACGCTGACAGGGGGAGAAAAA
The DNA here is from genome assembly GCF_963678635.1 of Symsagittifera roscoffensis. Classification (NCBI taxonomy): domain Eukaryota; kingdom Metazoa; phylum Xenacoelomorpha; order Acoela; family Convolutidae; genus Symsagittifera; species Symsagittifera roscoffensis. Next base: position 54,311 of record NW_026971708.1, read on the forward strand.
GAAAATCTGATACCCCCTATGCTCTTGGCAGGTCTGACCGTAACCGCCACAAGGTCGAAGAAGACGGCGCGAACCCTGGCAGACACTAAGTTAGAAATGGAAGTAATCAGTCAATGTGGATCTGGAGGACTTGAAGATTACAGGCCCTCGCGAATCAACATGGCCAAGTTGAAACTGGAAGGACAACTCGACGTGGTCGAGTACAGTCGAATAACTGTGCCGGAATCGGTCCACATGGGAGATCCGGCAGGGGGTTATGTGGAGATGTTGAAAGCGAGGAACTCCGCGAGAGGGCACCTGATGGCTTGGAGCGAGAAGAGAGCCATGCAAGAATATTTGAAGGGGCTTACGGAGAACTCTAACTTCAATCGAAAAGAGTATGGTACAGTAATGTCATCAGAAGCGAACGAAATTGGATTGGAAAAACTGCTAGAGATTTCTTGGAGGGCGGCCCTCCAGAAATACTTCGATGAGACGATGAATGCACCTGCGACTGTGGCAGCATACCTGGCTCATCCTTGCGTGAGAACTGATCTGCAAGTACGACTGGCTTGGTGCTTGATGGGCATCAAAAAGGCGGAGTATGAAGCCAGTAATGACTCGAAATCACGAGAACAGGAGCTAGAGTTAATGGAAGCTCTACGAGCATTGATTTCGAAAGACGATTCAGCGATAGCATGGGCTAAGCGTAAGGATGCCCTTTGCTTTGTCAGATTCGTGGTGGATCGCATCCCCACTCCTGTGTTGGGAGAATGTATAAAGATCATTCGGCAAAAGGGAGTTGATTGCGAAAGGAACTTCCTTAGGGCACTCCTAGAGCTACATCAGGACATGCCATTGACCGTGCCAAGCAAGGAGTCGAATGATATGGAAAGCTATCGCAAGTTGGAAGAAGTGAGAAGATACTCCAACAAAGAATTGAAAGTGAGTCGAGACTTGATTGAAGCGGTCAGAGGACAAAAAGAGTTTGCAACACTAGGGAAACTGAAGTCGTTCCAATACGTGTCTGGCATACCGGGGATGGCGTATAATCCCTTCGTGAACGAGGAAGCCAGGGAAGCATACTTCGACTACGAGCAAGTCACCGTGCTCAACTTCTGGGTTGAACGGATTAAGGAAATTGGAATGTTGATGGTGGAACAACCCAAGCTTGGAATTATTTTGGAAGAACGAGTAATCGAACCCTCGATTCCCGAGCTAAAAGGGCAAGTGAGTCTTGATTGTGGTTCTTGGGACGGTCCCTTGAAAACTAGTCTAGTAGTGATGTGGGAACTCATGAAGCCTTCCTGGTGTCCCCATCCAAACGCAGGCTTAATCTGGGACATGACCGCGGATGTCATGTTAGAACGGGATGATGATGCGAGTTTACATGATCTGGCCATGTTACATCACCTGCTGGCCATGAGATTGACGAAGAAGAAGAGCAACCCGTCCACGGAGCTGTCCGAGGAAGGTACATCGAGTAATTGGTTGAAGCAAGGCAAATGCTTGGCTCAACGCAGTGGGATGGAAGGACATGTTTGTAACATGGGACACTGCCTGATTACGCTGAGCGAGCAGCATCGACAACTGGCACGATTGTATGGAAGATTAAGCATGTCAGATAAGAGTGCCATGGAATTGGTCGCAGACTGTCATGGGGTGACGGACGTAAACCTGGTCACAGCCTTGGGATTTTGCAGCATGACGAGTTCGATAGAATCGCTCGAGCGCTTGGAGCGTGCCCATGAGCTAGTGACGTCCCTCAGCGTGGAAATGTTCCCTGGAGCATTACAGACAGAGCAAAAGATTGGAGGCTGGCGAGAAGCCCTAGAGAATGAACTGAATCTGAAGGATAGTGAGGCCTATCACAGGCCTACTGGTTCAAAATATATGGTGGGTTCAAGCTCCGCGCCATACTGTAACAGCAAGTATCCTACGCACATGGTAGTGATGGATGCGAGGACGCAACACGTGTTGGTTGACCAACTTTTCTCTGTGCCAAAGTGCGTGAGGTTGGCCAGAATGTCAGAAAGGTCATATGACTTGTTGGCAAAGATCTTTCGGGCAGTCCCGAAGAGATCCGAAGGCGAGTTGCAAGACGTTGTGGGTGAAGAGTTCATGAGACTGAACGAAGGCAACGTGAGTGAGTTCCAGAAGCAGAAAGCGAGTGGAGCGTTACCCACTGAATTCCCCACCATAGAAGAGAAAGACGATTTACATAGGATTCTGATGGAAGTGGAACCGTTGCTGGGAGCCTCAGGGTATCGGACCCGAAGGAACATAGTGAGAACCCATGGGGAGTATCCTTGCCACTGCCTGGCGGGAATCTGATCCTAGTATGGGACGTGGAGGAGTTGTACTCCACGGGGTTGCCCGATCAGAATCAACCAGTGTCAATCGTGGTGGTTAGCGCCATGCTAGCAGTGAGATGGTTGGAGGCTAACGCGGACACAAGTGAGCAGGAGACGGCCGTGCCGACTCCTGAACAGCTGAGCAACGTGAAAATGAGTCGTGAGTTGGATCTTTTCAGAACCACCTGCAAGGTTCTGAGAATACCTAAAGCCATTGAAAGAATATGGGCAAGGCACAGATTGATGCCTTGGTTCCGTGAAGTGATGACATCTTGGATGTATGAACGCGCGAAGCGTCACATGTCAAGGAACACGGAAGCCTATCAATCTTTCCAGCTAGACATAGGACCAGGAGCCTATAAGAGAGCTTTCCTGACGCATAGAAACGCGGTCACCACGGCGGTGAAGCGAGTAGCTGGAGCGCCTTGTGTTACTGAAGATGAGAAGAAAGAGGTTTTAAGAGCTGACCTAGAACGAAACGTGAGCCTATGTCTTCACAACAGCTTTTGCAGGAACCGGGAGCAGAAGGTGAATGTGGACTTGCTACCTTGTTGCAAACCGAGGCTGTTGGAACAGGAGGGTTGGGGCACGGCCCGCAACTCTCTGGACATGTTAGAGAATTTCTGGAAGACAGTGACGCTGAACATCAGGATGGAGAAATGATGGAGTGAAGATGACCAAAGAAGAGAAGAGAAGGAGAGAAAACTTGATTGTCTTTGTGTGTAAAAACTTGAACATATCAACCAAGTTTTGATTATTGAACTTGTTAAACTTTTTGTTTTGATTTAGTTTGGTCAGACCAAACTTTGAAAATTGTTGCAATTGTTAAAATTGTTGAAATTGTTGATTTTAGTTACTACTATCTATGTAAGTATATAAGGAACATAGGTGAGTATATTTACCTATTTATTCACGACTGAAGTTTTTAACCTGTGTAAGACACAAATTCACTGTGTGGCGACATGGTAAGTTTGAGTAAACTCGCTCGAGAAGGGTGGGTAACTCAATAACTTTCCTAGCCACAAAGTTTCTCAGTTTTAATATTGAAAGGACCGCATAAATGACTAATTATACTTGGTGAGTGAAGTTAAGTTAATTTTAACGGGTGCGTGGCCGTGCCACGTCCCACTTTTTAATCAGAAGCGAAAAGACGTTTTATGGCAAGATGACGTAAGTAGTCAGAAAAGAAATTTTATCTAGGACACTCCTCATGGTGCAAATTTTGTGAAAATGTTGAAAGGCAGTGAGATGTAGTACGATGCCATTTGTGAACACGTAGTGAGTTGAGGTGGAGTAGATAAATTTCATTTTCTTATGCGATTTGTAAGATTTGTTACAGAGAACTGGATACCTACTTGACGATAACCCGGTGTTGTGCGATCAATAGGGACATTGATGGAGACTTGTCCGGGGAGTATGTGCCATTCTGCCGGATGACACAGCACAACCTTCCCGCGACAGAAAAAAAAGTGACTAAAGGCCTTATGAGCAAAAAAGTGTTGCGACGGAGGGTCAGAATGTTCTGGAATTTTTATTTTTAAAATTTCGATTTGAAGGAGAACATTTCTGAGAAATAGAGAAAAGACGGCCATTTTGAAAAGAAAAGACGAAAATCAGAACAACGAGAGAAATTGTGAAGAACAGTTGTATCCGAGACAGGAAAATTACGGAGCCTCTTATCGTGGCAACAACACACGGTAAGGACCTTAGTGACAGATATTTGTGGAGACGGAGGCTTCAGTGGGGGGAAGAGAAATACCACGGAACCCTCCCGGGACACGAAATATAGGAGATAAGAGTGTTATCTCAAGAAAATCACGGGAGCGGAGGCTTGGTCCCCCAGAGACTGTTATATGTGAAGGGACTGGGTAAACTAGCTATAACAGTTGCTGTAATGTCCTAGATCTTAATTAAACACCGATATTATTTGATATTTCAGAGCATGAGTAGATAAAAAAGGAAAGGGTCAATCCATCTCCAATGGATTTAATATAAAACTGTCACACAAAAACATATAAAAATAGGTTGTTCGAGCCGTGTTTTTAATGACAATCATGTAGTCTGAGGATCCTAGACTCAGCTATGTGGTTGTGTTCGCATGTAAACGAAAGCTGATCAAAAGTCGTTTGACTGATGGCCTAAAAATGGTAACTTTTTACTTTGCCCTAGACAGACCAGAAAATCAACTGGCAAGGTCGAGACGGTGAAAAACGAGTAGAGTTAAGGTAACTGACGCCTGCCAGTCGTTAATAGGTACTTTTTCTACGCTCCGTCGCTGTGTGATATTTGGGCGAATGTTACATGGATATGTAACCCCAATTGTGTCATATGGCTCACCCATATCGAAAGCAAGTAAGTGTGAATTAAAAATTATTGAAGATGTCCAAAGAAAAGCTACACGTTGGATACTGTCATGTAACAACATCAACTATAAAGACAGACTGATTAGATTAAACCTGCTTCCACTGTCTCTCTACCACGAAATGCACGACATTCTCTCGCTTCATAAAATAATAAACGACCAATACAACTTCCATTGGAGACAATTTGTTCAGTTCAAAGAATCTACAGCCCCAACAAGAAGATCAACGAAAAATAACTTAGCGCATAAACATTATCATTACGAAAAATCGAAAAGCAATTTCTGGCACAGAACACCTATACTAGCAAAAAAAGTTTTACAGACTCAGGAAGAAGAAGACCTGTTTGCGATGAAATACGAAAGACTCAAATCAAGCCTCAAAAACGTTTTCTGGATATATTTCATCAGTAAATATGAGGAAAGTGTCCCATGCACGTGGAGAATAAACTGCTGCAATAGCTGTGTAAACTCAAAGAAACTATAAAACTCAGTTTAAAACTCCCAACGCGGGGCATTTTAGCCCCATGGCTTTATGTCTAAATCCTTGTTTATTATTATTATTATTAATATTATTATGAATTAACATTACGACGATGCATTTAATGCTGATTTAGGACTTCATTGCTGATATATATGCATTTTTATATCGCTGGTATGGCCCTATCCAGCTTGTGCACTTACCGTAACTAAACGGAAGGGCCCCTTTTGTAATTTAAATTTTTAAAATTTTTTTTACATCACTGATTAATTCAATCGCTTAAATTAATTATGCAGTGTCCCCATACAAAAAGCGCGAATCAATATTTCTACGGTGTTTTGTCTTATTTGCGATGCCCATTTTCAATGTTTTTTTTTTTTGAAAAATTGTAGTTGCAACTTCATCATGAGGGCTGTCATAGTTCTACAGGGGTTGAAAAATTGGCCTCATAATATTAAAAATGATAAAATTTTAGTAAAAAATTTCATAAGAAAACAAAACATTTTTTACAAACCTTGAAATTATAAAACCTATCGCGCAGTGCAGTCAGTAATTTCTTATAAGTTTTGAAAATTGCCGCCGAATTTTATTGCTCAAAAGTTTTTAGTTAACTAAAACTGAGGATTGATATTTGAATTTTTAAAAAGTTTCGGAAAGATTAAGTCGAAAAAATTACTCTTAAAATTAGATTTTTTGGCCCCAGGATGAGATGACGCCTAAAAAGTTCAAACCATTGTCAATTTATCCTCCAAATTTAATTGCTGAAATCCTAGTTTTTGAGACATGTCGCTATTATGTTTTGATTGATATTTTTTCAAGTTTTTTCGAAAGATGTGCTTTCAAAAAAATTGATTTCTTTCATGCTAAAATGTAAAATTTGACAAAACTTTTTCATGCATGTGGGCTACCTAGTTCAACAATGATCTTTCAGAGGTTTTCTTTGCTGGCTGATTTTTTTCCTTGAATCAGATAATGCTTCTATCTATTCATTCATACCTTATTTCACTTGGCACATCCTAAAGTTCCAATACCTGATATCGTTTAAAACGCTTGCTTAACTCAAACTTTTATAAAAAAGATAACACGAGTTTTTGTTTAAATTTTCAATCCATGCCAACTATTGATTGCAAGTTTTCAAGTTCAACATCAGTTTCTATATACATCTGTTCGCGTGCGAGTTTTTAGTTCTACGGGATTTTCCCTTATTTGCAATGCCAGTTTTGTTTCAGTGTTTGTTTTCTAATATTTAAATTAGCAACCCTTTAATGAGATGCTGTCAAAGTTCTACAGTGATTGCAAACTTGTCCACATATTGTTAATTCTCATACATTTTTAGTTTGTATTCAAAAACCTTTATAAACTTCGAAACTTTCAAATAAAGTTCGAAACCTCATGGTTTCAAAAACTGTTCCTTAAATTGAATGCTCAAAATTCAACTTCGAATGCAACTACAACTTCGAAACCTCATGGTTTCAAAAACTGTTCCTTAAATTGAATGCTCAAAATTCAGTTTTTCTCTTACTAAATGTAAAATTTGAAAGTTATCTTTTTTGCGTTTTTGTTTATATTCTCTCTCACTGGAAAGTAAATTTTATTGCCTTCCTCTTATGCAATTGGGCTTGTTAATTCAACTAAGAGTACCTACCTATTGAGCTTTCAGAGGCTCGTTTTACTTCATTGAATCAGTTAAGGTATCTAACTATCTATCCATCCATACATTTGTTCACTTGACACCTGTTAAAATTCCAATTTGTGATAGCGTTCAAAATTTTTGCTGAGTCAACGTATAATACAAAAAAATCATAATACGAGTGTACAAATAATGTTTTTATCCATGCAAACTATTGATTGCAAGTCTCCAAAATCTTTATGCAGTTTCACCATGCGTTTGTTCGAGCGCTAGTCTACAGCTACACGGGATTTTCTCTTGTTTGCAATGCCAATTTTGTTTGAAGTGTTTCTTTTTCAAAAAATGAATTTAGCAACCTTAAATTGAGGTGCTGCCAAAGTTCCGCAGTGGTTAAGAACTTGGCATCACAATAATAATACTCTTATACCTTGAGTTATTGTGGTATGTTGATTTTGTCAATTTTTTCAAAAAACAGATTCAAAAACTTCTGCAAACTTTGGAATTGTCTAGTTTTTCGTGGGTTGCTGTCAGTATAATCTCATGGGCTTCAAAATTGACTTCTCTGTAACATTAGCCCAGACATTACAAAGTGACGGAGCGTAGAAAAAGTACCTATTGACTACTGGTTGACTTCAATTACCCTAATTCTACTCGTTTTTAACCGTTTTTCTGGTCTGTTAAGTGTTAAGTTGTATGTTACTTCCGATCAGTTTTTGTTTACATGCGAAAATAACCACATAGTTGGGTCTCAGATCCCCAGACAAAATGATTACCTTTAAAAACACGGCTAGAAAATCACAATTATTTATGTTTTTACTGACAAGTATATGCTAAATCTATTAGAGATGGATTGAATCATTTCTCGGCTCATGCTTTGAAATACTAATTTAATATCGGAGTAAAATAAACACGTTCAGTGCATTACAACAGCAAAAATCTCGTTAATGTCTTTTAAAAGTGTCTCGGCACCGGGCCTCCAATTCCGACCTCTCCCAGAGATAATGTTGTTATCTTTCAGTTTTTGTAGCACGGGAGGGTTCGGATCCGTCCCGAATGTCCCACAGGACTTTTTTCCCGCTATCTTCTGCTGATAAACTCCTTGTCGTATCCTCGTGTTTCGACAAAACTCTTCGTATATCTTCTACCTCCTTTTTTGTATCGACTATTTTCCGTCTTGCAATCGGTTGTTCTGTTTTTTCGTTTGTTTTAGGTCAAAATGACCGTTTTTCGATTTCTCAGAAAAGTTCCAGTCTGAATTGAAATTTTGAAAATTTAAATTGCTGTAACATTCTGAGCCTCCTTTTATTGCGACTTTGATAATAACGCCTTTAATGTTCTTCTCGGCGTGCGTCGGAAGGTTCGACTGTGCCATCCGGGAGAATGGCACACTGATATGCTTTCAGTGTCCGAGATGTGAGGTTTGATAGATGAAGTTTTAAAACGAAAGCCTAATTTGAAAAAATATATATTGCAAATTGAAATTCTTGGTCATAGTTGAAGATTTTACCTCCTAGTTTGACCGCTCAAATTGTATTTCTCTTTGAGATATGACGAGTTTTTGTTTTTTGCAAAAAAAAAAAATTCAAAGTTTTTTGAAAAACCGTTTTCGAAAAAACCCAATTTATCTCACATGAATCTAAAATTGGACAATTTTCTTTTATGCAAGTTGGCTAGTTAATTCAATTGTGAAATAGTTATTGATTTTTTCAAAGGCTCGCTTTACTTGTTATTTTTTCCCTTGAATAAGTGAAGGCTTCTATCGAATTCAACGTTAATTGTAAGATTCTGAGTTCAGCATGCAGTTTCACAATACATCTGTTCGAATGCGATTTATAGTTCTACGGGATTCTACTATATTTGCAATGCAACTTTCGTTTCAGCGTTTTTTTCCTAAGTTAGAATTAGCAACTTTTTGATGAGATGCTGTCATACTTCCACAGGAGTTGCGAACTTGGCCACACAATATTAATTCTCATAATTTTTTAGTTTTTGGGAAGTGACGATTTGATACTTTTTTTTCAAAATTTTCCGAAGAAAAACAGATTCAAAAATTTTCCCAAATATAGAAATTTTCGAAAATTTTGTGGGGTGCGGTCAGTATAACTTCTTGGGTTTCAAAAATTGCCTCTAAAATTGACTGCTGAATGATTTTAGTTTTCGAGATCTCAGGTTTGATATATGAATTTTTAAAAAGTTAAAAAGTTTCAGAAAGCCTAAGTTGGAAAAATGGAAAAATTACCTCTTAAAATCGGAATTTCTTGGCCCCAAGATGGGATGATGTCGAAAAAAAAATCAAATACGTGCAGATGTTGTCTCATAAATTGAATGCTTAAACTCTATTAGTTTTCGAGACATGACGTGGTTATGTTTTTTTCAAAGTTTTTTGAAAAGGCTTTAAAAAAAATTCAAATTCTCCCTTACTAAAACGTAATATTTAAAAGTATTTTTTATGCATGTGGGCTAGTTCATTCAACAGTAAAAAACCTAATGAGTTTTCAGAGGTTTGAATTGCTTGTTGTTTTTTTCCTTGAATCAGTTTACGCTTCTTTCTATCTATTCATCCATACATTATTTCACTTGTCGCATCTTAAAATTCCAATACCTGATAGCGTTTGAATTGCTTGCTGAAGTCCACGTTGATTGCAAGTTTTTGAGTTTATCATGCAGTTTTACCATACATCTGTTCAAGCGCGAATTTATAGTTCTTCGCGATTTTCCCCTATTTGCAATGCCGATTTTGTTTCAGTGTTTTTTTCCACAAATTGAAGTTACAAGCCTTATAATGAGATGCTGTCAGAGTTCCACAGTGGTTGCAAACTTGGACTCATAAAATTAATAATCGTATTTTTTCTAATTAATGAGATATGACGATTTCGATGTTTTTTTTTTCAAAAATTTCCCAAAAAAAAACTTTCAAAAATCTTTGCAAAATTTGAAATTCTCAAACCTTTCTTTGGACGCTCTGTTTATTCTCATGGGTTTCAAAAGTTGCTCTCAATTGTGACTGCGCAAAGTTTTTTGTTTTTCGAGATCTGAGGTTTGTTATATGAGTTTTAAAAAAAATGCCGAAATCTTAATTTGAAAATACATCTTAAAATTGGAATTTCTTGGCCATATGATGGGGCGATGACAACAAATTTCCAAAAAAAAACAGATTTTGCTGCCCATTTTGACTGCAAAAATCAAATTTGTTGGCCATATGATGGGGCGATGACAACAGCTTTCAAAAAAATACAGATTTTGCTTCCTAATTTGACTGCAAAAATCATATGAATTTCCCAGATATGACGTGCTTCGAATTTTTGTTAAAAAATTTTTTGTTTGAAAGTTTTTCGAGAAACAACTTTCAATAATTTCAAAGTCTATCTCTCTGGAATATAAGTTGTTACTTTTCTTTTATGCTAGTGGGCTTGCAAATTCAAATGCGAGGTACCGATCTTTCCAGCCATACATTATGTCACTTGACACATGATAAAATTCCAATAAATGATAGGTTTAAAATGCTTGCTGAAGTCAACGTAATATTCAACAAAATTTTAATACCAGTTTTTTTACTTTCATTTTTAATCCATGCGAAATATTGATTGCAAGTCTCTAAGTGCATCATGCAGTTACACCATACTTTTATTCGAGCGCAAGTTTATAGCTCTGAGAGATTTTCTGTCTAATTGAATTATGCAACCATCTGATGAGATGCTGTCATAGTTCTACAGTTGTTGCGAACTTGGCCTCACAAAATTGATACTCTTATATCTTCAGTTATTGGGATATGACGATTTCGATAATTTTTATAAGTTTCGAAAAAAAAAAACAGATTCGAAACCTTTGCAAACTTTGAAATTCTCTTACATTTTGTGGGGTGCGGTCAGTATGTTCTCATGGGCTTCAAAAGTTGCCTCCAAAGTTGACTTCTCAAATGCTTTTAGTTTTCGAGATGTGAGGTTTGATATATGAGTTTTTAAAAAGTTTCCGAAATTAAGTTTGAAAAAAATACTTCAAAATTGGAATTTCTGGGCCTTATGATGAGGTGATGCCAAACATTTTCCAATAGTTGAAAATTTTGTCTTCCAATTTGACTGCTCGATTTCTGTTAGTCTTCGAGTATGACGAGTTTATAGTTTTTTCAAACCTTTTTGATTTTTTCAAAAGTTATTCAAAAAACAGCTTTCAGAAAAATCAAACTCTTACTGGAATGTTAAGTTTGATAATATTCTTTTATGCAAGTCGGCTTGTTAAAATTCTAGCTGATAGCGTTTAAATGCTTGCTAAGTGAACGTTTTATAAAAAAAATAAAAAAGAATTGAAATTTTTTTCATGCATGCCAGCTATGGATTCAAATCTCCTACAATTCCTAGTTAATCACGCAGTTTCACCAGACATCTGATCGAGTGCGAAATTTTAGTTCTACGGATTTTTCCCTTATTTGCAATGCCACTTTCGTTTCAGTTTTTTTTTTCAAAAATTGAAGTTAGCATTTTTATAATGTCAGAGATCCAGAGGTTGCGAACTTGGCTTCACATTATATTTACTCATTTATTTTTAGTTATTGAGATAAACAAAAATTTCCAAAAAAAAGTAATTTTTGACCAGAATGACATTATTTTGTTCAAAAGAAGAAAAGGCGTTCGATATGTTCAAATTGATAATTAGTAACCTTATCTCTGAAAAAGAACGAAAAAGGAATGAGTATTTCGAGATAACGGAAGTCTTTTCAAATTTTTGTTTTTCGCGTGCATGACACCTAACAATTTTGTTTTCGCAAAAACTGAAAATGCGCGAAACTCAGAACAACGATTTTTGCTGTGAAAACAACTATACTGAAAAACTACCATACGAACGTAAGACAGCGATCGAGAGAATATTGGCGAAAGAAGCTCTCCGAGTTGCACCGTTGAAATTGTCGCTGGACGCATTTTGAAAATGCTGACGGGAAGAATCAATACCTACCCGTTCTGGAAGTGTAGAAGGAGCTTTTTTTACGAAGACCAAAAAACCAGAAGGGAATCTCGCTTCATTGCAAAACTCCCGTTTTAACAACTTCAAATTTCCCGAATTGTCCTGAATTTAGTTTGAGACAATCCAAACTCGTTTTCGGATCATGAGAAGCTTGGAGTTGAGGGAAAGGGATGATCCATCTGTGATGGATAGGATAATTTTTTCTACTGTACAAAATTTATATTAATTCAATAGTAATAACGTATCAGACCTGTTTTTAGGAGTGACCTCGTGCTCTGGGGATACTGAGACCCAGCCATGAGCTCACTATTTTACATGTAAGTTAAATTAAATTGCGCGGGTCTGCTGATAGCCTTTAAGCAAAAACTTGTGTCGACTCGATGTTACGAGAACCCCATTGAATTGGCTAGAGTAGAGACGGTTAAAAGCATGTAAAGTGCGCTTTAGACACAAGCCAATCGTTCTTTATTTTCAATTGGTATAAACTTTCGGGCGAACGTTACAAAACCTGAGTTTTGAAGTCTTCACAAAAATCGAAACTCTCAAACATGTGGTGGCATGCTGTCAGGATATTCTCATGGATTGCAAATCTTGAATTTCTTCCAGTAGTAGCCGATTTCCAGTAGTTGCTGCTGTTGCTTCCGAATATGACTACTCAAATCCTAATAGTTTTTGAGATATGATGTTTTATGATTTTTTCTGTTATTTGAGACGACAAAGGCTTTTGCTTTAAATCATCTCGGGACCTGTTTTTTGACAAACTAGTATGTTTCTGCCATTCGGACTGTTGTCCGTCTGTTCATTTTTGTCGGCTCAGTTCCCGTACCTGGACCCTTTCTGAAGGTTCAGCTGTCTTCTAAGTTCCTCAATACAATTTCTAAAGCCCCATTGGTGGAGATAATTGAGTTGCGGATTTTCTTTTCTTGCGGATTTTTTTTTCTTCAGTTTTCTGCTCTCTTCGTCTCTTTGCACTGAGAGTTTAGTTATGCAATGATTGTGCTCGCGTTTTTAATTCGGAACATAATCGTTGAATCATTTTTTCGAATCTGCACTTTCGTTAACCAACAACAGTCCTTTATCGAGCATGTTTGCATTTCTCATACCCGTTCTTTATAATGTTTTTTTTTCAGGTGTTTGTAAAATTACGAGGTGCTATTCGGTATAGTTTAGTTTTTCGTTTGTCGGATGATTTTTTTTTGTATATAATTAGTGGCATCATTTTGCATCGTTGAATGAGCACAACAATTTTCTTAAACATTTGAGTCTGTTTAGGGGTAATTTAACTTTTTTATGTCATGTTTATTGAAAGTATTTTTTTTGGCTCAACGGAAGTCTGTTGTTAATTTTTGAATTTAATAGCGCTTTGTTTCTATGCAAATTTAATTTTCCTTTTTCTCATTTGCAATCATTTTTCTAAAAGTGAACTTTATTCAAGAAAAATATACAGAAAGTTTGGTAGATCAGGCTTTTCTCGATTTTTTTAATTTTTTTTACTAAGCGGGTTCTGTCTCAATTTCTGTCTGCTAGTTTGTCTTGGTTTGTTTTAGCTGTTGCTTTGACTCAGCCTTTAATTTTTTGATCCTCTTTAGCTTAGTGCTAGAGTAATCTCAGAGGTTGCAGATAAGGCATCCAAATATGACTGCTCAAATCTTATTGGTTTCCGTGCTATGTCAATTTTTTTGTTCAGAAGTTTTCTTTAGAAAAAAAATTGATTGATGTTTAAAATTAAATACTCAGGTTGAAAAGTTTAATATGTTTGAATTAATCTGTAATGTCACCTAGTTTATCATTAGTAATCCAACAGTGAAATGCTGCCAGGGTTCCATCAGGGTTTGTTAGTTTGGCCTTCAAACATGAAGATCCGACAACTTCATTTTAGTCTATGAGATCCGACAACTTTTGTGATTGTTTCAGTTTTTTTTTTAGAAAATTTGAAAGTCCCAACCCTGTAGTTGGGCGCTGTCAGGATACTCTCACTGGTTTCAGATCTTGTCTCCGAGTTTGGCTGCTCAAATCATCTTAGTTTCCGAGATATGCCGTTTTCAATAATTTTTCAAAATTTTTGTTAATTTCTGAAAAAATTTGGAAATATGGAACTTCGCAAATCTATAGCTGTATGACGCCATGGTATTCTCAAAATTCGCCCATCATGCCTGTGAGCTTAACTGCTCAATTCCTCTTATTTTTCAAAACATGTCGTTTAAGAGCTTCAAAACTTTTTAAAAAAATCCTCACAAACTTTAAGTTCTCATGAAATTTTATACGTGGACTCCAGATATGACTGCTCTACTTATTTTCCGAAATAGGACGTTTTTTGTTTTTTTTCTTCAAATTTCAAAAAAAAAAAATCAAAATTTGAAATTGCCGGCTCTTTAGTAGGGTGATGTCAGGGTACAACCAGTAGTTGTAGATGTGACCTTCATCTTAATACTTTGCGCAGTTTTCTTTCATTTTACGGAAATTCACATTTTTTTTATGATTTCAGAAAATTCCATTAAACTACGGAAAAATAGGGAAAGTGAATATGAAAAGTGCAGTTCTATGCTTTCGGCCGTCTTAGGGTTTTATTTCTGAGTTAAAGCTCTGAAACCCAGTAGTTCCGTAGATATGTCCATTCTGGTGAAAAAAGAACCTAAAGTCGAAATTAATCTTACTGGTGCTGGTGCCTTATTTTTTTTTTTTTTTTTTTCAAATAACTTATCTTAAAGCAATTTTCACGCTTATCAATCTGTTTGAAGTACATAAGGTGAAACTTACGAGCTAGATTTGCTGATGGTAATAATCTGTTAATGTACGAGCTTTGATCGATGCCGCCTATAAATTTAGTGTTTAAACCTTTGGTACATTTTTCCATATTTCAGATGAATTGGACAACTCTGTCTAGCTTAGCTCTCGTTGAGATCTGCCAGAAAAATGAAGAAGACGTTAGCGATAAAGCTTTTGATATCGTTTCACAAGGATTGAATAATTTTCTGCGAGACAACATTGGTGTTTGTCACGAAGCTTCAGCTAGTGATTGTAAGCAGCAGATTGAATTATTGAAGTCACAGCAGGGATTTGAAAAGTTTGATCAAACCAGTTTGGATATTGTTCGAAGAAAATTGAGTGCTAAACGATTAAGTGAGATTGAGTTAGAGTTAGAACAAGTAATTGATGAGTATAATGCCGTTAAAGCTGAACTGGGTGAAGTTTCTAAACAAGACCAAGATGGTGACCAAGATGAGCTAGACCTGAAGTCAGAGAATTATATTGATGCAGAAGATCTGAATATATCAGGCTTGATACAAGAGTTAGCAGCATCTGATGACTCTGATTTTCTAGACAACCCCATTTCACGCGTAGAACCAAAACAAGAATTTTCAGAACCTCAAGTTGAAGACGACATTATGGTAATCGAACTTGATAGCAAAACTCCCAAAGAAAAATGCAACCAAATCATTGCGGCAAATTCGAGTCAGGTAGTTGAAGAAGATGACAGGTCGTATAAACAATGGAAAAAATCAATTCTAGTACTTCTGAAGGGCATATCCAATCATAAATGGGCGCATGTGTTTTCGCACCCTGTAACTGATGATATAGCGCCTAGTTATTCTAAAGTAGTGTCTCATCCGATGGATTTGACAGCCATTCGGAAACGAATCGATTCGGGAATCATAAGAAGTGATCTGGAGTTCGCGCGAGATGTGTTGTTGATGTTTCAAAATGCATTCATATACAACAATTCTGACCATGAAATTTACAAACTAGCAATCGAAATGCAGAACGATTGCCTGGTCCTGATGCAGCAGCAGTTTGGTGCGTCCTTTTTTATGAAATACGAAATTGATGCTCCAGAAACTAGACAGCCTAGAACAAGAACTTTGAAAAACTTTGATAAATTTTAATATTTGCAAATTTTAGTTGCCTAGTTTTTCAATAAAAACATGAAATTGAGAATAGTTCTTAAAGAGAGGTGCAGCGTGATCAAATAGAAGTCGTATTTTTCTTGACGCTGAATCACATGATTTGGTTACTTGTACCAGTGAAGTGAACCGAGAATCTGGAGACGTTTTTTTTTGCGAGGCCCACGCGACTTGCCACAACATGCTTTTATTATACAAAAATAGATTTAATAACTTAAGTGTCGTAATTGAGCAGTTATTTTTCTTTCTTCGCTATGCCAAATAAACAAAGAATAACCACAACACAAAATTGAATTCGGATTCGTATCAGAACGTCAGAACGCAAATCAGTAAGAACAGCGCCTTGTTTTCTCTATCAAAACTCAAACAAGTTGATTTTTAGCTACTTCGTATTCGCTTATTCATTATTCTCATCTGTTTGATTTAAAAGTCCGATTTTTGACGACATTGTCCCTGGTCCAACTGTCTGAAACTAAACACGTTTGAGCTTAATCTGCACTACTTAATTGTTGGGACCCCCTTCCCCGCAACACAAATCGACCGTGTTCTTCATAGACCGAGACCCTCCTAGAACATTGACTCCTCCAAATGGGGGGGGGGGTTCAATTTGGAGCCGGCTGGCATTTTAATCCTATAAAGTTTATGCCCACATTTGAAAAAAAAATGCCATTTTTGAGAGCTCCATATAAAAAAAACTGTTTTTTCAATTTAAAAAAAATTCACCTGGATTAAAAAACTGACATTTTCTGCCAATTTCTGCCCCCCCCCCCCGCGAGCAATGAAAAACCCCCGGTAATTTTCTACCCACCTCCCCCCGCGAATTACGTACTGCAGAGTATCTTTGCTCAGTGCTTGTTACCGACCTTAATTTATTCTGCTTACTTGAGTTTTTAACTCGAGAAATATCAGCTCCCATCGGCATAAAAGTAAAAAACTTCACAAAAATGGATTTGCAGTTCAGATCAAAAGAAGATTTCTTGAAAGTTTGTGTTGAACTTTTTGATGAACATTGCAAGAGTAAAAGCCTCCCTCTTTTCTTCCCAGACCAAAACAAAACTGAAACACAATACTTTCAGTTGCCTTTAAGTTCTTTCGACGAAGCTGAATGTTCAAGCAACGAAGTTGTCTACAATTCCTTGAGAAACCTGAAGGAACCAATTATGGTTATGTTGGGAGTTCATTTTAGTCATTATCATTTCCATATGTTTGAACACAACTTCGACCAGTCGAACTTAGAAGAATGCTCCAAAACTAAAAAATTTCCAAATTGTGCTCCTGAACATAGGTCAACAATAGTCGGAAAAGCTGATTTTCTTGTGTTTGGTCCTTCTTATGTCGTAATCATCGATATAATTGACAACGCAGATGTCAGTACTCCCAAGTCTTACTTTGAAGATTTTATTCGGGAAAAAGTCAACAACCAGAGAACTATGCTAAGATTCATTCACCAAATAAGCAAAGGAAACCAAACGGGAGAGACAAGCGAAGCATCAACGCTTTTCAAGGTTTTCAGATACATCGCTTTTCCTCGACGCAACAAAAGCAGTAAAATTTCTCTAGTCCAGGAGACCAGAAACAGCGGAGAAAGAGTAGGAATTATGAAGAAAGCCGAGTTTCATGATTTGGAGGAGTGGTGGTTTAGTAACGTCCTTGAATCTCAACTGGACCAAGGTGAATATATGCGAGGTAATTTTTTGTTAGTTCAACAAACTCTTTTTACCTTGTGGTGGTTCAATTATGACGCAAGCAGATGGCAAGCGTGTCCAGTAGATGAACGGGATTTTATCCAAGAGGTTGATTATGTTCAGGGGTCTTCTGCGGCTAGAAGAAACTATCTAGATTTTCTAGCAGAGAGAAGTGTCATGTTGAGCAGACGAAAATCAGATAAATCGAAAACCTTGAGTTTCAAAAATAAAGAAGATTTCATTGATAAAGCGGATAGACTATTTGAACTTAAGTGCAGGGATAAAAATCTGCCGTTGTTTTTTCCCGATAATGGCAATATACATATTGAAATGTTTCCCTTACGTTCAGATATGTACTCTGATTGCGAAGAGGAAAGTAATAAAATAGTGTACAATGCTTTGAAAAGTATCCAACAGCCTATTTTGGTCCTTCACGGATTGACTTTTAACCACATCCAGTTTCAATGTGGGAATCCGATAGCTTCAATCCAGAAGTATGCGCTGAAAGTGGAGTTATTCCTAACTGTTCGTTTGAACATAGAGAAACAATCGTCAGTAAAAGTGACTTCTTAGTATTTGGGCACAGTTACATCGTGATAATTGACGTACATTCAAACAATTCGGTTGAGTCTGGTATAATTCAAGAAAAAACAAAGTATCAGAAAATTTTTCTTCAGCTAATAGATAGAATTTGTCAACGCAGACAACTAACTGAAAAGAATTATTATCCTCATAATTATTTCAAAGTTTTCCATTACATTGCTTTCCCTGAACATTCTGATATCTCTGTTCTGGAACAAGGAAGTTGCAGTTATCAGTTTGAAACTATTAAAGGCGACGATTTTTCGAATTTCAACTACTGGTGGGACAGAAACATCATTGCATCCAAATTTAACCGCGGAAAATGCATGTTAGGAGATTTCAAACTGGTTCAGAAAACAATGTTTGCATTATGGGCTTTAAGAAACCATGATGAAAAACCGCTAATTGAAACATTAGCTCTTGAATATAACCATCTGATTCACTTAGAAGATTGGCCATGTAAAACGTTTAGTGATTGGGTTGGTTTTTGTGACATTGGGAATGACTACCTAAACGATATCTGCTCTAAATTTTCAGACAAAATCCTGAAAATTTTTGTTAATTCTTGGGGATTATCTCTGTATGCTAATGAGACGAAAGCATTCATTTGCAGGTTGAAGTCTTTCCTTAATGATTTTGTTGAAGTTGTAACACCTACTTTAATTGAGAAAGAAATGAAGGAAAGACTGAAATACTTTTCCGTCGGAAAGGAATTGTATGCATCACCTTTTTTTGCTCTTGATGTATACCCGCAAATGGTTCCCGTTTGTCCGAATCAAAACTACATTGACCTCTATCTAAACGAAGACCAAAATATAGAAGAAGATCAGAAATCAAATGACATTCGAAAACAACAAGACTATGAGGCTGAAGTTGTAATGTATCGGGCCCTCGAACTGTTGAAAAATGAAAGTTGCGTTGTTTTACACGGTCTTACATTATCACATTACCAGTACCGGATGTGGTTGTCGGAACATAATGCAAGAGATTGTCCAAAATGTCACAAAAAACGACTTCAATCTGATGAAGTTGAGAATGACTTTATAGTAATTGGACCAGACTACATTGTGCTAATTGAAGTGAAAAATGCAGGAAAAATGCTACAAATGAAGTTAATTTGAAGTTTGCTGAGTCAGCTGAAAAACAACAAGATAAAATAATGGCGGTTATACAGGGAATAGCGGAAGAGTCACTTAAGAGAGATAAAACAGGAGAAGAGAATCTAGATGTTTCCGTGCGCAAATCTCAGTATTTCAGAGTTCATCGTTTTGTGGCGTTTCCTGGAAATATCTTGCAACCAGAAACTAAAAGTGGCGTAATTGGTTGTATCAATGAAAATGATCTGAAACATTTTTCGATTTGGTGGCAAAAAGAAATCATAGACTGTGATAACAGAAAATTTGTTGAAATAAAGGGGGACATCAGTCAGATAGAAAGTGTCTTACGGGTCCTGTGGGCAACGAAGCAAGAAGTTTTTGACAGTTCTTTAGCTAATTTCGATAGTGTCGTTTATGACACAGATAAACGGCTCCGAGATAGCAAAATAACATTTGTCAGTAAAAAAAGGAAACTTCCTTCTTACATCTTTGAATCCGGAGGCATAGAATCTGCGGTTGTAAAAGAAGTTAATGTTTTCAAAGACATCTTGGGCATCAGTTATTTAAACCTATTTCAGAAGAAAGCATTTGAAAAGAAATCTAAAAATTTGATCATCACTGGATGTGTGGGGTCTGGGAAAAGCTTAATACTCATTGCTAGGCTTTTGTATCAAGGTTTGAACAATCGTCAATTAAAACTACTTCTAGTAGTTTTCAACGAATCGAAACTAGTTGAATACAAACAAATTTTTGAAAATGCAAACCTCGTTTGCTCAGAAATTTCTGAAAAAAATTTCAATCAAAAGATGTGGCAAGGTACAGTCGGAATTGTACATTGCAACACGAAAAGAGATCACTCACAAACTCAAAGTTTCCTGGATGAGCTCTCCAAAAACGTAGCAATCTATGTTGACGATGCACATGCATCAAACATTGCTTTATCGGTTTCTAACTGCTCTTGTTTAACTATTGACTACAACCAAAGTCACTTGTTACGTAATTAGGCATCAAAACGCAGCTTTCAGGGATTCGATATCGTATCACTCAGGGACAATTATCGCAGTACATGGAATATAGTGTCCAATTTAATAAGTTTATCGAACACAATTGAGTCGAAAGAAGAAACACAGCTTAACTTCATGGAACGCCATCCCAATCTCTCCCATAATCCTAGTCACGGCCATCTAATTCATGGTCCACTGACCGAAATTTTCGTTATTCGAAGCGACTCTCAGCAATTATTTTCTTTCCCTGGCAAATTTCTTCACCTTGCGCTAAAAAATAAAGCGTTCAAATGTCAAGTTTTCTGTGTGAATATTCCAAGTGATTCGTTTGCATTAGGTGATATCCTAAACGAGGTATTAGGAACAGCTTTTGTCACCAAAGTGGATTCATCAGAACAAAATATCTACTCTACAGAGTTTGGAGCATGTTTAATTGTGATACAATTCGCAAATCTAGACACAAGGATGTTGCGTTTACTGTACAATGTTTATTCCAGAGCCAGATCGTACTGCGAAATAATGGTTATAGTGGACGACCAGTATAGTGCCGATGACTTAGAAGAATTTCTTAACATTTTTAAAGACGCCAAAATCAGAAACATCTGATCCGAGGATGAACTGACTATTTCAACTTAAACATGTTAATGCGAGTGAAAATAAAAAAAAGACGTAATCAACTGCGGTGCTGCCTGATTACAATGAAAAACTCACCTGAAGCTTGTCTAGAGCGCCAATAACGAATGAAAACACGGTTAAAAACCATTGAGAACTTGCAGAGCATTGATGGAAACCAGAAATTTTTGTGCGTATTTCAATCAAATTCTCAAGAGAAATTGTTGCACTCGAATGAAGTGTTGTGAAATTACAAGTATAAGTATAAATTCATCAGTTTTGTGAAATTACAACTATAAGTGTAAGTTCATCAGTTTTCAGGTGGTCCGATAGTTTTTTTGGTGTAATACGCAAACTCAGATTGCAAAAAGAATTGTTTCAACGGTTCTTAAGCTGCGGCAATGAAGGATGTAGTGCTGCTCTGGGAGGGGGGATAAGTAAAACAATGACCAGACTTCATTGACTGGATTAGCGCACACTGTAACCAGCTGCTGGAGCTTCTCAAGCGTGAGAAAGAAGACAGAACTAGTATACTGTGAAACTTTCTTCGCGCATCAGTTTTTTTTAATTTTCCCACATTCTTGTTCCCGACATTCCAAAACACATAGCAAATTTTGTTCTTTTGGTAATTTTATCCTTCCTATGTCTTCTTGGCAGCACAATCCTATCCTTGGTGAGTTTTGTTTTCATGTTCTTGGGTGAATTTTTTTGGGGAGGCAGATAAATAAAACAATGACCAGACTTCATTGATTGGATTAGCACACACTGTAACCAGCTGCTGGAACTTCTCAAGCGTGAGAAAGAAGACAGAACTAGTATACTGTGAAACTTTCTTCGCGCATCAGTTTTTTTTAATTTTCCCACATTCTTGTTCCCGACATTCCAAAACACATAGCAAATTTTGTTCTTTTGGTAATTTTATCCTTCCTATGTCTTCTTGGCAGCACAATCCTATCCTTGGTGAGTTTTGTTTTCATGTTCTTGGGTGAATTTTTTTGGGGAGGCAGATAAATAAAACAATGACCAGACTTCATTGATTGGATTAGCGCACACTGTAACCAGCTGCTGGAACTTCTCAAGCGTGAGAAAGAAGACAGAACTAGTATCCTGTGAAACTTTCTTCGCGCATCAGTTTTTTTTAATTTTCCCACATTCTTGTTCCCGACATTCCAAAACACATAGCAAATTTTGTTCTTTTGGTAATTTTATCCTTCCTATGTCTTCTTGGCAGCACAATCCTATCCTTGGTGAGTTTTGTTTTCATGTTCTTGGGTGAATTTTTTTGGGGAGGTAGATAAATAAAACAATGACCAGACTTCATTGATTGGATTAGCGCACACTGTAACCAGCTGCTGGAACTTCTCAAGCGTGAGAAAGAAGACAGAACTAGTATCCTGTGAAACTTTCTTCGCGCATCAGTTTTTTTAATTTTCCCACATTCTTGTTCCCGAGATTCCAAAACACATAGCAAATTTTGTTCTTTTGGTAATTTCATCTTTCCTATGTCTTCTTGGCAGCACAATCCTATCCTTGGTGAATTTTGTTCATGTTCTTGGGTGAATTTTTTTTTGGGGGGGGGGGCAGATAAGTAAAACAAGGACCAGACTTCATTGACTGGATAATCGCACACTGTAACCAGCTGCTGGAACTTCTCAAGCGTGAGAAAGAAGACAGAACTAGTATCCTATGAAACTTTCTTCGCCCATCAGTTTTTTTAATTTTCCCACATTCTTGTTCCCGAGATTCCAAAACACATAGCAAATTTTGTTCTTTTGGTAATTTCACTTTCCTATGTCTTCTTGGCAGCACAACCCTATCCTTGGTGAGTTTTGTTCATGTTCTTGGGTGAATTTTTTGGGGGGGGGGCAGATAAGTAAAACAAGGACCAGACTTCATTGACTGGATAATCGCACACTGTAACCAGCTGCTGGAACTTCTCAAGCGTGAGAAAGAAGACAGAACTAGTATCCTATGAAACTTTCTTCGCCCATCAGTTTTTTTAATTTTCCCACATTCTTGTTCCCGAGATTCCAAAACACATAGCAAATTTTGTTCTTTTGGTAATTTCACTTTCCTATGTCTTCTTGGCAGCACAACCCTATCCTTGGTGAGTTTTGTTCATGTTCTTGGGTGAGTTTTTTGGTGGAGGCAGATAAGTAAAACAATGACCAGACTTCATTGACTGGATTAGCGCACGCTGTAACCAGCTGCTGGAACTTCTCAAGCGTGAGAAAGAAGACAGAACTAGTATCCTGTGAAACTTTCTTCGCGCATCAGTTTTTTTAATTTTCCCACATTCTTGTTCCCGAGATTCCAAAACACATAGCAATTTTTGTTCTTTTGGTAATTTCACTTTCCTATGTCTTCTTGGCAGCACAACCCTATCCTTGGTGAGTTTTGTTCATGTTCTTGGGTGAATTTTTTGGGGGAGGCAGATAAGTAAAACAATGACCAGACTTCATTGACTTGATTAGCGCACACTGTAACCAGCTGCTGGAACTTCTCAAGCGTGAGAAAGAAGACAGAACTAGTATCCTGTGAAAATTTCTTCGCGCATCAGTTTTTTTCTTAATTTTCCCACATTCTTGTTCCCGAGATTCTAAAACACATTGCAATTTTTGTTCTTTTGGTAATTTCATTTTTCCTATGTCCTCTTGGCAGCACAAAGATGCTAATGCTCTATCCGACTGTCCTAACCTACCTTTATAATACCTCCGCGCCCAATTCCTGTAACCTCAAAGCTAATGTCTAGACAAATTTTCAGGTCGAAGCGCAAAAATGTATCAAGTTTTTTTGAAAACGAGAATTTTATTTAATTTAATCAGCCAGTGAAAACTCGTTTTGAATAAAAATTCTTTTTACCAAAACTTTGACAACTGCATGCTTGAGATCATAGGAAATACCTTTTGTTGCTTCAAATCAGTTTTTATATTTTGCAGTGTTTTCCAGAGAATTTTCAATCTCCTTTGAAGTCAAGTTGTGGAGAAATTGAAAGACATGATTGAACAATAGCCCGGGTTGACAAAAAAACGTATCATACAATATTATACAACTTTATAGGCTAGAAATAATGCATGAAACTAGAAAAATAAGCATTTTTTCTCTACAATGAGACTTAATGATAAAAATGCTTGTCAGTTTCTGGAAACAAACAACTTTGTGCAATAAACAGTTTCGTTAAATAGAAGGCTCAATTTGTTTTAATTGAACATTCTACGATGAGCAGTTTCCCATGCACCGAAGTTTTAGCATTTGTTTGCATAAAAGAAACTTTCGCAAAATTTCTGAGTTTTGTTTTCAAATTTTGTGTAATGTCTTAAAACACAACAAACAAAAATTTTCCTACATAAGAAGACCAAGATTGTAATTGGCCGTTTTTGGGCAGATCAAATGTATTTGGTGTTATTTGGTGATGGGTCAATTCAGGTTGGGATTTTAACACAGAAGTATATATATACCAATAACAGGGCGGATCTAGGATTTTCTCGAGGGGGGGGGGCGGATTTTCACAAAAAATTCGAAAATTTTGACGACCTTTTTTTTAGGTCGACCAAACTGATTTTTCGAGCTCTCCCAAAGCACTGTTTTGCCCCTATTTTGGCTAAATTTTCTGCGCCGCAGGCAAACTTTTGAAAAATCAGTAAAAAAAAGCCGTTTTTGGGCACTTTTAGAAAAATTTTAGGGTCGGTCAGCCAAAAATGGATTTCTGAAAAAGTATCAAAGGGGGACCCTTTGGGTCGGCAGGGGGTCGAATCCCTGAGGGGGGGCATCCGCCAAACCCATCCGCCGCCCCCCTCCCCCCCTAAATCCGCCCCTGACCAATAAACTAACTTTTTGTACATGGCTAGAAAATTTTTACTCAGTTGTTGAAAATAGTGTGCAACTTTTTTTTCGTAAATTGTTCGTTTTAGTACAGTTGTTGAAAATAGTGTGCAACTTTTTTTTCGTAAATTGTTCGTTTTAGTACAAACGAGCTTGCTATCAAAAAAAGCGAAAACTACGTTTGACCTTAATTTTTTTCTACAGAAATCGATTTGTTATGTAGACATTTTGTAGGCATCATTTGTCATAGCTTTTCTATGACAATCGCCTCTAAAACATTGCAAGGATTTGGGTTAGAGTTCGAAGATTTAGTTGCCCAATTTTGTGCAATTTCATAAAACTGAGCTTCGTGCTAAAAATTAGTTTTTAGCTCGCATTTTCATGGAAATTACCTTATTTTATGGGATAGCCTATCATAATTAACTATCAACAAATAGTGCTTCAAGATAGCCAGGAGCTAAAGACTGTTTGTCACTGTTTCTTAACTTCCGAGAGTGTGCAAAAACGGACAGAATTTTTTTTCCGAAAAAGAGCGAAGCAATGAATAAACCGATTCATTTTGCAGACGAAAGTTTGGGTTTTGACGTGACAGGCAAGGCAATATTTTGGCGCTTCCACAAATTTAATTTGTTTGTTCCTCAAATTTAATGTGCATCTGCACCGAAAGTCTCTTAGGACTCTGCGATGCCATTAAATAGTATCAAAAAGCAAACCCTTTGGTTAATGAGAGGGTGAAGTACCTGAGAGCGGGCCATAAACCAGCAGCTGCAAAACAAAGAACAAAATCACCAACTTTTTACAGTTAAATTTCATCAAATAAACAAAACAAAATTACAAAAAATGGTGCGTTTTTTGTTCAATTTGTGAAAAAGAAAATTTTTGCTTTATAACTGCTTTGAGTAAAACATTGGCAGCATTTGATTTTATCGATTTTTCTTTAAAGAATGCTATATCACGCCACTGCGCTTATTTCATCAATTTTTGTTCGGCTGTTAATTAAGTATAGTATTGGTTCTGTATATAATCATAAGTCAAAACAGCTGGAGATTTTTTTTGAGTTACTCGGAATGTTGGATGAGATTTTTTGTTTGTGCATGTTATTTCAAGAAAATTGCGATAGCTCATGAAAGCTATAAGGTAGATTGTTCTTGTATTTTATATGGCATAACTAGATTATGGAAACGCAGTTGTGAACATTTCACTTCCGGTTTTGTATTTATGCGATTGCTTCGTTGAAACTTGCACTAAACCAAAAATTGTTTTAAATTTTAAAAATAAAACGTTTTAAGATAGCCCATTTAATGAAAAATTTAAT
Organism: Symsagittifera roscoffensis; assembly: GCF_963678635.1. Lineage (NCBI taxonomy): Eukaryota > Metazoa > Xenacoelomorpha > Acoela > Convolutidae > Symsagittifera > Symsagittifera roscoffensis. Next base: position 80,089 of record NW_026971708.1, read on the forward strand.
CATTTTTGAATTAAGTCCAACAAATCTATGGGAAATTATAACATAACTTTTTGAAAACGGGACATTCAAAATCGGAACCAGTCATCAAAACCAACCAGTGAAAACAATGGTTGTTGCAGAGTTTTGGCAAACCGTATTTTTCTGTGAGACTATACCATAGAACACGGTAAGATTATGTTTCGAAACTACATAATTTGTGATACATAAATAATGAGAAAGTTTCACGTGGAAAAAAAAAAAGAAAAAGGCAAACTTGCATCAAGTTCTATGGTCTAATTAATATCGAGCGCTTGCGCCGCCGAAGGTACGCCTTAAATCAGCATACATTTTAAAATGTTTTCGCGCTATTAATTAAAAGAAACACAGCCATTAATTTACTTGCAATTATTTTCCAAGCCTGTGAGCTCTTAATATGATACAACCGCATAAATTCATAGTAAAAACATATTTGAATTGGGTCAAAAACAAATCTAATCTCTATCTACCCCAATGTTGTAATCTTTTTGCTGCGGTAATTAATACAGTCGATAATACTTTGTGCAAATATGGAGCAAACATTAACTTTTAAGTTTGTGCTTTTTTTCTGAGCCTTGCTAAAGCTTTCAACTTTATTTTTCATCAAAAAATTTTTAAAACATTGATTTGAACGCTTTTTTATTTAAATTTCAAATCTCTCCAATGTGTTTCTCAGAGACTGTAATCCATGACTGACCTTTTGAAATCACCAAAATGTATCAAAAGGTGCAGCTTCATGCCCATTAGATTTCTCATTAAGTCAACGAATAGAAACAAATCAACAGAACAGTAAAGTTGGTGCAATTGCTGACAACACGAAAATCTCCGGAAAAAGTAACTCAATATGGGCTCAGAAAAATCCAGTACCCACAATAATAGACGAAAATGATAATTGAATGAAAATAAACTGGTTCTTCATATCGCTCAAACAAAACACACTTTTTGGTGACTAGAAAAGAATTGGACATTTTGTCTAAAAAAACAAAAAAATTAATATAGCTAATGCAGTTTATTTAGTATCTCTGAACGATATCTGGTATCATTAGAAACAAGGATCGTGCTGTCATACTTTTTTCATGTTTTGAAATTTAGTACACCTGCACTGACGAAGTTGAAATTGTAATTCAAATTGGTTTTATCCAGATAAAATTCGTAAAACAAATTGAATTACTTTCGCCCAATTAGATACTTAGCCCAATAAAATACAATAAATTGATTTAGAATGGAAGAAATAGGTTTTTACGGAAGAAACAAAAAATCGGTTTGACTGTCTAAAAAATGGACAAATCGATTTAAATCCAATTTTTGTTACTAATATTTGGATGAAAATAAAACCACAATAAGTGTTGGACAAAAAATGGATCTAAATTGGCTTAGAATAGATTGAAGTTGATTTTTAAACGAAATTTTCGTATCAAACTAAATCGATTTCAAATCGAATCAAATCGACTTTTAAGGTTTTGGCTACTTAGCTACATATCTCTGAAAAATGGATTGTAATCCATTCCTTGTCAATACAGCAGCGTTTTTTCAAAATCTACATTTGTCACTGTAACAAATTAAACAAAACTGCTCGTATCAGGGCGAAGCCCTGAATTTTTCGACAGCCTATTAAGGTTTAGGGAGCAGTAATAACATTAAAAAATTTAAAAGTAATAAAACAAAATCAAAAAATTTTTTCCCTGAAATTTGAAATTTTTGATAAAAATCATCCCCCCACACACCATTTAAAGTACAAAAGGATGGATTTCGCTACTTGTAACAAATCAATTAGCAAATAAGCTTCGTTAAACCAATTTGGAAAGATTTCTAAGACGGATTAACTCTCCGCTTACGCGTTAATAGCGCGAAAGATATCGCGCGTAATTTGTCCCACATTGGCCAAAATGGCAATCTTTAAACCCCTATAAATTTACGAAAAATGATAGATTTTAAATGATAGACAGGTAAAATATTTTTTTAAAACTTGAGCTCAAAACAACAATACGTTTCGAATGAAATAAAAAAAATTCCGTCAGAAATGGCTAGTTAAAAAGTCGAAATTTGTCTGAAGAAAAAAAACCCACCCAGAGCACAAATATTCCGTTACTTTCGTATCGAAAGTCGGAACAACAAGCAAGTTTGTAGGAGAATGTAGTTTGTAAAAAATGAGCTATTTTCCTGGCAAATTTCAGGCTCAATTTTTTGTTTTATGTCTCAAACTTCTACAGCTAAACTATCTGTCAGCCAACGCAGCTTACCAAAAAAATTGATATGTCCATAACTTATATGTTAAAAATTTTTCAAAGTCTGGTAGGAAAAGATATCTGTTGCGGATAGTAGTTGGAAATAAAAAGAGCAATAACTAAACAAAATGTGAAGTTAGAATTTAGATTTTAAAATTATATCTATTGCTTCATTTTCAGATTATTTATTATTTACGAAAAGTTTTGACTTTATAACATAGGTAGTGAGTTGCATACCTACATGGTGACGGCAACTTTGATTAGTATTTTTCGTGACAAATGTACTTAATAGCAACATGTATTTTTGGAAACTAATTTTAAAACATTCAAAAACTACATGTTTTTAAGAAAAAACTGATTCGTGGAAACGTGACGCTAATTCAGTTTCAATGCGTTTTCCCACACCCAATGATTGTATGACTTACAAATGTTCAATATGTAGAACTGTTTGATAATTTTGTTTTCCAATTTATAAAACATCGTAAAAAAATTTCTGCTCTTGAAAGTTGTCCCGCGATAGAATCTCGGATTACGGAATGTCAATTTAGTCGGAAAACATAATTCAAGGAAAAGGGAGAAACCAGAAAACTTGCACTCAAACACGCAGCAACAAGAGGAATCTCAAGTTCCATTGGTTAATTTTTATTAAGATTTTTCGAGAGTTTCTATATTCTGATCTTCAGCAACTCTTCCGCAAAACAGTGCTTTCAGGTACCGGTAGATCATCTTTGCGGGTTCCTGGAATGCGCGCAGCATCACAATCAATAAAACTGAGTTGATGAACCCGTACGCATGTTTCAATGCCATCAGAGCGGGACTGAGCACTGTAAAAGAGTGGTACTTTGTGTTCCACTGTTTCGTAGAGATCGCGAGGTCTTCGAAATATCTCCTTACATCTGATCCCCAGCTGTAGCAGTAATAGTTAGACCAAGGTTTTCACTAGATCATGGAATTTATTCACGGAATTTTCAAAAGATAAGACGAAAAAAACAGAATTCTCGACTTATTCCACCCTTTTTAAAAATTGGTTAACTGACTTTTTGAGTAATTTTGAGAACAGAAATGCGCCAAATTTTTCAACCAAAACAATTCGCATGGCGCTTTTGCTAAATTTGAAACCAGCGTTTCTCAGCGTTCTTTCATGTGATTGGTTGGGTAGATTATTTTATTTTTTTTGTAGATTATGATTTAGTTTACCCTATATGTAGCAATCTACGCTATGTAGTTTAACGTATGTAGCAAAAACATTATAGTTTTTGATATTTTTTTGCATATTTTCAAGGTTTTGTAAGGCTTAGATTTGGAAAAAAATGGGCTTTTTCTGCTTTACTTTTATTTTTGTTTAATATATTTTGCCTCGAGATTCTTCTAGCAGCCTTTTTCAGTAGCTAGAGCTGAGGAAGTGTCAAGAGTTACTTAAGGTACAAATATAACCCTGGATAGATTTAAATACTACCAAGTTCTAGAGTTATAAGTTAAAATGAGCATTTGAGCATTGTGTCCAACGGAAATGGCTTAGTAATGATTGTGTGTCTTGAAGACCGATTATTTTAATTTTTTTCTTTATTTCGCTTTTTTCAATTTTTTTCATCAATTAGTCACTATGAAAAAAACATTGTTTTAGGTTTTCACAAACAGTTTATGAGTTGGTCTATCACTGTGAGTCGTTTGACTCCATATCGTAAAGTAGATAAGAATCAAAAATGAGATGTGGCAGAACACAGCAAATCCATGACAAGTACAGGAATCCGAAAGCCTTCGTAAGTTTCCTGTTGGCTGTAGTCTGGCGAACATTTCGAAGGGTTTGAATGATTTTGAAGTAGAAAAACCCAGCCAAAATTCCAGCTGCTATGAAAAATGCGAACTCAATTATTCTTTTAGAATATACGTTCCATTGCAACCAGCATTCATCGCAGACTGTATCGTACGTATTGTCCTTCAAAATTTGTCAAAATTGGAAGAGAAAACTTTTGTCGGCAATTTGGCCGTGAAAATTTAACTTGGCAGGTTTAAGATGACTTCCGACCCACTGTTCGAACGTTAATGTTTTTCATTTGTTTTTTTTTAGGTTCAGATTTTTCACTAAGTTGTTTTAAATACTGCCGTTTTTTTTTAATTGCTGGTTGAACATCGCCCATGTTGGACTTCATTAAAATTTCCCGGAAATCATTAAGTTTATTTGAATTTCTGTAACTTTATTCATTTTTATCGGAAAGCCTCCGGTGTCTCACAACTATGTTTGGCTTTTTTCAATTTTCTTTGTTCCACTATCCGAGATATTTTGAATTTGAATCTACCCTACTATAACATTTGTTCTAAATTTATCTAAAGTTCCTGCAAATTTTCAAATTGATTGGTTTCATAAAGACTACTTTCTGTTTTTCTAAGGTTTTGATCTGTATTGTTGATGTTGTCATGAATTGAGTCATTTATATACGCATAGGTTGTTTGAAGAAACAATTTTGTGTGTTAAGAAACTTGCAGTTTCAAGCAGCTAACTAGAATTAAAACCTCCAATTCACCATGGAGAGCGGAATGTTTCCAGGTAGTCGTAGTGACGAGTTGGGACTTCCATCGTTCTACTTTTTTTTGGTTTCAAGTCCAACTTTGACAAATTTTACAAATCGCATGTTCAAAATGTAGTCTCCCACAACACAAGAGGGTACAATGACTGCACATAAAGATATCAAGGAATAGTAGATGATCTTGTTTTTTCTCGATAGAATTTGTTTCACTGAATGAGGTTTGCAAACAATCACCCATCGCTCAAAGCTCATTCCGACCATGAGGAAGCATTGACAGTAAAAAGGAAACACTTCCATCGTCTCATTGAAATATTTGAAGTAGTTTTCCAGAAGTCGTTCTTCGTTGCTCCAATCGGAAAGAGGTAGAAGCTTCTGCACCAGTGCAGTCTCACAAAAAGTTGAGTATGGGTTGCTGAAGGGTTTTGCTTCCGCTGTTTTTATTTGATTCAACAAGTATTGAACCATTAGATCTTGTTAACTTTCACCCGTCCCTTTTGCATGGGGGATTCGCTACAAGGTACAAAAAATCCTTACTGCGACAAAGCTCGCAATAAAGACAACTGGCATTAAACGCCAACTCGCAATATACTCAACACCGCAGTCGCTTAGCGAAGTTATAATTTAATTTTGATTGTGAAATTTTGAATATTTTTTTTGAAATGATTAGAAGGGCTGATGCCGGAGCTGTGTTGAAAACGTTGAAATTTGAAACTTGAATTTATTTAGGTGAAAACTCGTAAAACCATATCTAACTCCATTTGCATTTCAATAACACCAACCACATAAAAAAAGCTGTTCAGTTTGTCGAGGTATGCCCGGAAAAACTTTTACATAAGTTGCGAAAAGATATTGACTAAGAATGATATAAAAAAAGCCCAGAAGTAAACTATTGCCTTTGACAAAATTACAATAAAAATTGTAGAGCCGATCCAATTGATATTGTGAAAATTACTTTAATTTATCCGGTATAAGTTGATTCGATCTGATCAAAATTAAAACATTTTAATGAAATAATCCGCCAAGGTTGCTGCATAGTAAAACTACGAGACGGTAAGGAAGGCAGCATTTTCAGAGAATTGGCACGCGCTACCCTCCTGGTAACAAAAGATTCAAGATTAAAAGTGCTAATTGGGTTCTTCCCTATAAGATGCTAGAAAGTTTCACGAAAAGATTTTCTAAAATACAAATCGAACGCAGTGTCAATTTCACATATCTCCTTTCTCAAGAAAGTCGGATACATGATCAATTTTTGCCTTAAAAATTGTTTTGAAAACTTCCTTGCTGCATTGAATGATTTTGAGTGAGAGAAGATTTCGATTTTGCACCATAGGATATGTCAACATGAAGTTAATGGTTCAGACGTTGTAATATTTGACTAAGGATGACTTCGAATACACTTTTCTTGCTCTAAATAACAGCCCGTTGAATTTCTACAAAATTTATATCAACTTGTGAATCTGATGGTCAAGTTTCAGTGTATTTTCGATCTCATTTTCAAGAAATTAAAAGACAGTTACTTTTTCGAAAGTGCAATTGCCGATCAGAAAACTATCGTTGCCACAAGCTCGATAAAACTTCATCATCTAATTTTTTGACTCAATTTTTAGCAATTTGTTGTCAGTGCACAAATTGGATATTTTGCTTACGTAAGCTTGAAACGTCAAAGAGTTTGAAATTTTGTTGGCATCCACTAATGATGTATCACTGCTCCAAAATAATGTTTCCCTCATTGCATGAGATAAGTCGTTGATGTAAATTTAAAAAAAGAGAAAAAGACCTGAAACTGATCCTTGAGAAACGCTTTTGTTAAACTCTTATATTTTTGACTTTGTCTCAGCTTAATACACATACTGTTGTCTATTTGTTAGATAATTTTCCTTTAAGCCGGAAGTTGTACCCGGAGAACCAAATTGTTTCATTTTTTCAATCAAAAGATGCGGTCAAGTGTATCAAACGCTTTCTTGAAATCAATGAAACAAGAAAAGTTGAATCGTTTTTGTGAACCCTCTTCCAAATGATTATGATACTAAGTTGGTTATAGCTACAATTGCATGAATACAGATTCGATTATTTCTGAAACCGAAACCAATTTCATGTATAAGTTTGTTTTTTGAGGCGAATCAAAGTATTTGTAAAAACCTTTCCGATTGCAGATATTAAACTGATTGGTCTATGTTTACCTGGATCGTTCTTCACGCCATCTTCAATCAGCTGGAAAATTTTTGAAAATTTTAACAAGTCGGGAAAAACTTCCTGCCTGTAGCACTAATAAAAAAATCCAATTTATCAGCTGAGACTGTTGCAGCTATTTTGAGCATTTGATTGGAGATCCCATCCTGAATAACAGATTTTTTTTGTTCAGATCTTCAATGGTTTGGATTACTTCATTTTTTATCAGTATGGGAGTGAAAAGAAAGAGTTGCTGTTGGCTCTGAATTTGGATTGAAAGTCTGATTCTCAGTCGCGAAATACTCATTGAAAGCGTTCACGTCGTAGGGAAATTTATGTAGTTTATTTCAAAGGCAAAATGATTAATGTCCTTGAACATTCCCGTTGACTTCGACTTAATTTCAATGATCGAATCAAAAAATATACTTTAACTGAGGAGCTTTCTTTGATTACTGTCTTTCTAGCTGCCTTAATTGTTGTGTTTTTCAATGTTTGGATGCTCTACCTAGCTTTTATGCAATCTGTTTTGCTTTTTCATTAGGTTTTTGTTTTTCGTGGGTATCCAAGATTTTTTTCTTAATTTGTTTTTCAGAGGTTTATTAGGACAAAAAAAATCAAACTGATTCAGATAATTTTTACATCGAAATTTTCATATTGTAATAAAAACGTTCAATTTGTGATTATGATTTCGTACATAAGTCTAAATTACTTGTAGTATCCAAAGCAGAACGGTCTTTTTTTACTACGTTAATTATTTTTACAGTTAGGTCCATACTCGACAACAAATAATCAATGCGAGAACTTGACGTTGAGCTAACCCTTATAGGTGAATAATTACTCATCAGTAAATCAAATGATTCCAAAACATTTTGTCCTCGACAATTTGTCTAACATTTTTTGAGAGAATATCAAGATTGAAATCACTAAATAAAATCAGTGCACCTTCTAGTCTCTTTAATTCGAATAGGATAGTTTCTAACTCCAAAAAGTCATAAAAGGCGTCGAGGCCGATAAATTTTACCTTCATTTTGATTCTCTCAGTTAGTTTTCTATATTTTCAAAACAAGATGTTCTAGATAAACTTGAAGACGTGAATGACTATATTTCAATCAATTCCTAACATAAAAAACTACACTGCCTCCCCTTGACTTTTCCCTATTACAGCATAAATTATCATCATAGACATCAGGGTGGTGAATATTTGTTTGATCAATAGAACTCAACGGTTTCACAAAGTCCTTTAACACCTGGTTTCGAATAATGTTATTTATTTAAATTGCCAGTTGATCGTGATGGGTTCGTACGTGTTGCACATTCAGAAAGAAATTGGGTTCTTCTTGAAAACTGTCAGAAATGAGATTGCAAAAAGACTCTCCGTGAATATTTTAAACAAAACAAGTTCTGATTTTAACGCCAAGACTGGTGAGTTTGCGATGTATCAATTTTTCATTTGCAGATTTTTTCGATGAACTATTGTTTTCGGTGGAACAGAATTACACATTTTTTTTGTTTTGAACCAAATTCATTTCATTATCAAAAACATTGCCATCAATTCCACTTTTAACACCTGTAGTTTTACTTCGCACCCGCAGGTTGTCTGGGAAATTGAACATACGATAGTTCGCATTGTGTACTGCCGTTTAGAAACGGGATTTTCTGTTCGTTCATATACTTTCCGAACAGCATCATCTTTTTTGTTAATAACATTCGCAACCAATTTTGCATTAACCGATTTAAATACATCCAACTTATTCGTGTGAACACTTTAATTTGACAGTTCCTGCTGGTGTTGGTGAGGTAGAACTAGTTGGCTTTTATGAATATCATTGTCCCATGATGTTAAATACTCTAAATGAAAGTTTTCCAATAAATTTTCTGCCCCAATTCATTTCTGCGATAATATATATCATGTTTTTGGCAAAATAATCAAATTTCAGAACGATAGGAACACTATTCCTAGTAGGTGGTTGCGGCTGATTCGCCTTGCGGTCAGCTGGTACAATTTTATATTCAAAAATTTGAAAAATGAAGTTATATACTTCGATTGTCAGTTGCGATGAGTTGGGTTTGAGCAGAAAATGTGAAATACTAGGCAATCAATGCTAGTATAGCGCTCCTGTTGAACCAGCCTTTCCTCTAGAGAGCTCACATGTTTCTTCAAATCCCAAAAACCTGAAGCATATTGATCCAAACATTTCTCAAGTTCGGAGATTATAACATCTTTTCCGTCCATCTGCTTCACCAAAACATCCACCTTAAAACAAATTTACTAATAATGTCGCCCTGGTCCATTACTTTGCCCTGATGTTGACTCTTTAGGGTGTACTTTGAGGCAAAAGTAATTGGTAGTGTTTTAAAACAGTAAATCAACTGCTTTTTAGTAGTTAGAAATATAAATGTTAAATCCAACTGCTCTTTTTTGAGAATTGTTTGATGAAGGTTGAAGAAATGCGTTGAAAAAGAGATCGACAGATTTTTAGCTGCTCATCCTAACTGCTCATAGTGCTGATAGATTCAAGAAGGACACTCTTCTGATAGTCAAAAGAAGCTCTGAATTGTTGATCGAAGCCAACGTTGATAAGAATCTAACATGACTTTATCTATTCAGTAAGTTTATCACAAGAATTAGGCTAATAAAACTGCACATAAAAGCACATTGGTAAATTTAATGCACTGATATCAGTTTTTCAAAAACTATGGAGAAAAAGCCAAAAATTTTGAAAAAATATATTAGGCTTAGTAAGATAAAGGGATTCATCATTTTTGGGGGTGAGGTAAAGCCGACAAAACCCGATTTGGTTCCAATTTAAACGTGCGTTTTCTTCAAAACATTTTGGATTGGCTCCAAGTGTGTCGCTAAGATATTAATGAAATCAATATATCGGTTGAATGAACATAAAAGCGACCGCATGTCGGCCATTTTTGCGGTTGTTTCCTTACGAGGCCAAACTGTGGGTTTAAAGATTGAAGTAATGAGGGTTTAAAGATTGCCATTTTGGCCATTTTGACCAATTTGGGACAATCAACGCGCGATATATTTCGCGCTATTAACGCGTAAGCGGAGATTTAATCCGTCTTAAAAATCATTCCAAATTGGTTGAACGAAGCTTGTTTGCCATAATTGATTTGTTACTAGGAGCGAAATTTATCACTTTGTACTTAATATGGCGTGTGGTTGGGTGTCTTTCACAAAAAATCTCAAATTAAAAAAAAAATTTCTTTTTAGTTTTATTTTTTTTCATGTTATCACTGCTTCATAGACTGCTGTATAAATTGAGGCATGTTATTTGTGTTTCTTAAATCAAATTGACTGGTGCTGCTAATGCGTCATAATTAACGTGCGTCACTTAAGAATTTTTGTAGTTTTACCCATTCAGTTTTTCCCAGTAGTTTACAGTTAATATTGCCAAAAAAGAAGTCTGGCTTAAGCCATGCAACCTCTCCATCTCACAACGAAGTATGCATGAAAACAAGAATTCTGTTTTTCAATAGAACATCTGTTTTTTCTGGAAAAAAATATTGAGTGAAAAAACTTTTGGCTTATAAAATTACCATCAATATTAATGCCAATGCATTCAAAAAGTCTACTAAATTTCTTTGAAGTTTTCCTGTTTTTCCATTTCTTTTACAAGCGGAGCAGCCGTAAGAGGGTTTCGACCCGACATATAATTTATTTATTCTTGTTTTTATAATCTTATCACTTTAATTCTTCCAAAATTTTAAATCTTCATTTAAATGTAATTGTTTTTTTCCTTTTTTTTGTAATTTGCAAACTATTAATCTAGATATGACTTTTCTCTTGCTAAATGCACAGAAAACATCAGCTCTTTTTTTTCTGTAACTCAATTAGAAAATCTTCCAAATAAATTGTTTTTTTTTCTGATTAGTGTACTTCCAACTTACCACCTCATTTAGAGTACTTAAATGGGCACTTAAATATGTGAGAATGAAATGGCGTAGATTAAGTTTACACAATTTTCCTGAAGACCAAAAGTGGAAGCCAAACCTCATGACCGAATATTCAGGTCCATAATTGGTGAATGACTGAAAAGTTGGATCGCGCTTAGTCATAATCGTTAGATCAATTTTCAGACCACTGAAAGTGAGAGGGAACTTAGTTTTTGTGTTTTTTTTTGTTTCCCTCGATCAGGTAACAAAAAAATTAAAAAATGACCAAAATAGGCCACGTGATATCTCATATTGAAACCCTTTCAGTCGTGAGTTGAACAGCTTCTTAACATTTCGGAAGATTTCGAGCTTCTAATCTAGATAGAAGTTTTATATAGATAATCTACCTAACTTTCTGGGTTTTCTGTACAGAAACTATCAATTTCTCATCTAATGCTAGAAATATATAACTTCTGGAAAGAGTAATTGGAAATCCGTTCACTGCTCAACCGCAACTAGATAAATATGAGTGTGTACACAAAAGCCTTACCCTCACTGGAGTTTCATGGATAAAAACCAATTATTTTTGTGTTTTTTGTCAGTGTCTACTAAAATGAAATTCAATCGGTTATATTCAAATAAAAAGGGATTACATTTGCTATTTGATGATAAGCAATAAAATTCTTTGCTAATCAATTATAATTGATTAGTTTTCACTTTTACAAATAAAGACAATGAAACTTCAAAAAATTGATATTCTCTATTTTTTGAGATACTCAATTTCAATGCGCTTTAAGTCTTTTATACGTTTTAAACTAAAGTTGGTTACTTGTTGTTCGTTTTCAATTTTGTTCTGCGCAACTTTGATTTTTGTTTCTATGTTTTTCACGTTCCTTCTTTTGTTCTCTCAACAATTTGTTCAAACTATTCACAAATTTGGGTGGAAGAATTGTAAGTACACTGTTTTTCAAACAATCGCATGCCGAGAAAACGCAATGTTTTCGGCCAAAATTTTTCCATAAATGGTTTTTCTGTTCGTTTTATCAAAAAAATTACTCACAAATTTACCCACCTACCCTTTGACCTGAACCAAAAGTGGTTCAGGAGGTCAAGTGGGGTTGGTTCAGGCGTTGGGGGTGGGGAAGTAAACTGGGTGGGGGTTTTAGGGGAGCAAAGAGGGAAGGCTAACGGAGTCATTTTGAATTTTGAGAAAACCTAGATTCAGAAATCGGATAAACCTTACACTCGCTTTGCAAAGTTTTCGTGTTACTCAAATGATGAATGCAGAAAATCTCACAATTTTATGCATAAGGTAAAACAAAAAAAATGATTTTAAACGGATTATTGGGATTTTAATTAAATTTTTGTTCAATTTGGTTGCCTGAGTGCATTGATTTCTTTTCACTCTTTTTGTCACTATAATTGATTTTTTTTTCACTTTTGTTGGATGCAGGTAGCAATACTGCAAATTAGCACCCGTTATAAACAGTGTTACTTTGCAACAGATTTTCGAATTTATCAGATCATGTGCCCTAGCCCTTAGCGCAAGTGTCTAGCAAACGGTAGATCTGAGGCACAAACTCGACCAGGACATTTTTTTTCTAGCTAGATTTAGCCTAGATTTAGCTCATTTTTGATAAGAAATAAGATGAGAAATAAAGAACTTTAAGAAAAATACTGCTTTGTTTCAACATTTCAAAATGATTTTCTGGCCATATATTCTTTTAAGAAGTTAAGTATTTCTAGTCAGAATTAAGGAATGTAATTGGTACGGGTTAACAGCATATAAAACGTGTGCTATCATTAGTTAGACTTGTGAGTAATCAGACATTTTTGATTTTTTTCAAATCTGATTGACTGAAAAAGGTGTTACTTTTTCCGATCTGAACATTTTCAAATTCAGTTGCAATTTGAAAAAAAAGTTGAACTTTATTTCAAATTGCAACTGAATTTGAAGATTTTCAGGTCGGAAAAGTAACTTTGTAATCAATATTTTATGAATGAGAACTTTAAAGTTACAAGTGATATATCCTTATTTAGCCAATCAGATTTGAAAAAATCAAAACTGTCTAATTACTCACACTTTTTTTTTACTTTTTACTGCTAACCTGTACCGATCAGATTCCTTAATTCTGACGAGAAACACTTATCTTGTTAAAAGAATTCTGGCCAGAAATTCTTTTTGAAACTTTTAAACAAAGCAGAGATTTTCTTAAATTTCTTTATTTCTCACTTTATAAGTTATGGAAAATAAAATTGTTTGACAACATTTAGCGTATAAGTATGGTGGTTTTGTTTGCAAAAATAGCTGGAGATATAGAAAATGCAATTTTTGTTTGCTTACTGACTGTTTTGCTCAGGCGGTTGTCTACTTACTGCTACGCAACCGTTGCTGACATTTTTTTGATAAAAACGTCAACAGATTAATCAATGTTGAGTTTTACAAATTATAATAGTTTTGAGATTTGCTTTTTGGGACCCGAGTTCTGATTTTTGGGACGTTTAGTGCACAAGACCCGAGATTTGAACTGAGAGCTATTGATTTGTAAATCACAAGTTTATATAATTGCTCGCAGCCTTAAAATTAGTTTAAAGGAGATCTTCAGCCTTTAAAAAAAATTAATTAAAATTTCAGCCAAAAATGAACATTTTGAAATATCTCTTGTCTAATGAGCTTCTGGATGATGAATGGCTTCCATTGAAGCTGATGATCTCTTTAACTATTCCCCCAGCCTTTTGCAAATCGCTTCTAGGTGCCAAAGAGGGGGTTACTAGGCCCTCAAGTTTGGTAGAATTTTAAAATCGTATATCAGCATTTCATTAAAACTCGATCCAAAAAAAATTGCAATTAAAATGCCAAATTATGTTTTAAATATTTCATATCTGTAGTCGAATTCAAATGTCCATCTTGTAAGTTCTTGTCAATTTACTAGTAAGAATTACGTTGTTGTAAGATTTTACAAAATAAAGTTTTTTAGCCTCTTACAAGAGACGGTTTTTATAGTTTTGAAGATGCAAAATAAACTTTTACAAAATAATTTTACAAAATAATTTTTTACAGCTTCTTACAAGAGACGGTCTTTGTAGTCTTCTGGAAACGCTAAGAAAATATATTTGGTTGGCCTATAAAAAAGATAGACAAAACTTTCGAAAAATTTATGAAATCCTTACGCCCCTGGTAAAAATCTCACAGGACCATTTTTTTTCCTGTCAGAACTCTTCAAGAAATCAAAAATTTTTAAAGGGTTTTTAAAGGATCGACTAATGACATCGTGTAATTTCATCTCTAACTTATTTTTTCGAAGTCATGAAATTCCATGCTGCCTAATGTAATTCTGATTTTTAAGGCAAACCTAATCAATCCATGTCATTTAATCATGTATTTATAGCGATCCACCTTACCACATATTCTTGAGCGAAACACATGTTTGCGAGGTCAGTTCTTGCTTGATAGAAATAGAAAAACAGGCCAGAGAGACCAGAGAAAAGAAAGTCATAGGCGCTCTGGAAACCAACCAGATAGAACTGCATGGCCTGCAGCTCCCCAATCATGTATATGGATACAAGGCAGTAGACATTCAGCAGAATTGTCATGAATGCCACAAACACCTGAATACCGCCAACAAGTGAATAGAAAACTCAAATAGTTTTTCAAGAACTTCATCGCCCGTCTTGCGCTGGTTAGAACCAAATTCATGAGCCAAAAAAAAACATTCGTCTAAACATGCGCATTGTAAAATCTTCCATTTTCTACCCAGAATTTGGAACTTTTTATTAATCCTAAACAAAATACCCCCAAAAATTAATTGTATCTATTTGGTAAGTCTATACTGTGTAAACCGAATCCAGTTCAGATAGAGAGCAACCAAACACGGAAAGAGTGAACTAACTGGTTATACATACTTAATAGCACCTATGTGCTGTTTCACACACACTCAAACCAAATAATATAAAAGCCACTCAAGTCCTGCTCGTTTTCATAGGGTGTGGGGGGGGGGGGGGGGGAATTTCGATGAGTATGTTTACCTCAGGCAAGTCAGTGAGTATCATGTAGAACCCTACATTTTGTTTGTTTTGCTCGTTGAACGGCGGAAAAGTAGGGAAAGCCATCACTCCCCCTCCATGTTCCATGTGCCATCTCAATCTCCAGTCTGAGGTCGTAGTCAAGGGGTTAGTCGTGGTTGGTGAGCCGGTATAGATGAAGTTGTCGACAGCAGCTGTGGTTGACGCAGAATAGAAATCGTACGTAGTCATCGGCGGTGGAATCATTTTTTCTATCTGATCCTTATATTTTTCTTTCCTTTAAAGATAAATTTATCGTATTGATCCAATTAAAAAGTAAAAAACTTGCGCTGGAGCAGAGAAGAAAAAAAAACAATTGAAACACTTGATTTTTAAAGAGGCATATTCAAATATGAAACATTCAATCGGAGGCCCGAAGTCGAAAAAAAAGCCCCTCAAATTTAGATTTCAGCTATAATGAAATCAATTTTACAATGTTTTTCTCATTTTCAAAATTAATTGATTGCATTTGAAACTAAATGGTTAAGAACTGCGCTCTACAACTCAGAATGATAACATAGCCGATATGACGATTGTATTGCTTCTCAAGCAGATCTGCAAGAGAATTCTTTAAGCAATTAATTACATATTGTATCAACTACTTCTGAAAATAATCTAAAAACTAAGTAGCCTTCAAAACAATTTCTTAAAAAGTTTGATTGTGCAATGCCATGATTGTGCTATTTTGTCATCGCCAAACGGGAGCGTTGAAAATTGGGCACGAAAATACAAGTTTTTTTCTTTTGTTTTTCTGCCATATCGAAAATCTAAAAAACACTCAAATTGAGTGTTGTTTTCAGGAGTCGGTTGAATGGTGCTTAACGAGTTATTGCTTGAAGGATTTATCTTAGCGAACTTTGAAAAAGCAGTTGAACAAGTGTCATATATCAATTATATTGGTATAAAAAAAATTATTCAAATCTTTTATGAATCAATCAGCTATAATTTTTATGATATTTTTTTCACCATAAAATAGTACAATTTTTTATCACAATTAGAAGACACAATTGCTAGTACGCTTTCAGATATAGCTCAATTTATTTGCAAACTTGTAATTTTTTTGCATAAATTTCTCATCAATCAACTCAATATTGCATAAATAACAATCGATAAAAAAGTAACTCAAAAGTCAAATCGATCCCGTGCCGCTACCAGAGATCGTTTCTTTCAACCTTTCTATTTCCTTTTTCCACAATTACAATATCAAAAACCAACAATATCGATTCGGAAAGTTTTAGTTTTTTCCTTTTTCAGATGGTTGGCTTGGGTTTTTTGACCTGTATGATTGAATTGTTTTAGAGCTCATGAATTTATGTTCAAAAATACTCGGAGACCTTGGGTCAATTTTTTGAAAATTTTTTATTGCCGAACGAATCACGACTGAAAAGGCTTGTTTTATATGATGTATCATTCGACTCATACCGATAATTTTTTGCTACCTGACTTTTTGTGGAAAACAAACAGGAAAAAACTAAAACACACCAGGGGATAAAGCGTCCTTCCCTCCTTTTAGTTCATAGGTTAAGCTCCTTTCATTGGTTGAGCCATCTGGACCAAAAATTAACTTTTTCGCTTAACAAACTGAGGGCTACAAAATCCGTGATTTATTTTAAAACAATGCAAGTGTAAACGATTGCACTTATTTACGGTTTCTGGCAGTCACTGAAGATAGCAAAATGGTAACAATTCTGTTTCAAAAAAGTATTGAAATTTACTCAACACAGTTAGTCTTTCTGTTTCTTCCATATATAGTACATTTTGATTGAAATCAAAAATTTTTGTGCCCCGTATCACTAGAAGGCTTTTGTCATAAGGTTTTGCTTATTTTAAACAAAAACTTTGTAATAACAGTGTCCGTAAATATGACAAGTATTCACCCCTTGCTGATTTTGAATATACGTCTAAACAAAGTCTGCGCACACTCCTGAACTTTTGGACTCTTTTTGGGGAACAAGCTAAGCTTCAAATAGTTTGACAAGGCAGAAAAATTCATATGCTAAAACAAATTTTTGTGTAGGCAGGAGACTTTAAAACTCTCTTTCATATCTCACTATAAATATCTTTTAATTTAAAAAAAAGCGTAAAAAAACGCTACAAAATTCAAGTTTTTTTCAAAATTTTTCAAAAATCAAAACACAGAAAAGCAAAACACAGTGCCTGAAAGTTTGAATTTGTAAATAATTTTTAAATTATTATGCACATAAAACGAATATTTGTAAACTTTCTCACTTCTAAATTTCTTACTCTAAAATGTAACTTCTTACTGGAACCTGATCTAAACTATATTTTATGATTGGATAAATTAAATGTTTTACCAATGTAAAGTATTTAATATTAACCAATCACGATCCATCTAACTAACAACCCACTTATTTGTAAGTGCTGAAGTTACTTGTAATTTCAGCACCAGAGAGATTTGAATTTAACTTAGAAATTAGTTGCACTCTCCCGAGTACTTCAGCCGCCGCAATAAACCAGTATACCCTAGATCTATTGAGCCTAGCAGAGACTAGTTAAACAACCTGAGACTAGATAGTATAAGAGTAAGATTAGGATCGGTATTAGACTAAGAAGTTGCACGAATCTATCCGGCCGAAAATAAGATAGCGTGACGAGCAGACGGTGTACCCTATCCGAAATTACTCTATGAGTTATACACTCCAGTCCTAACTCATCTGGTGCGACCATAAGTCTCGAACAAGACCTTAATAGATTAGAATTAACCAAAATAGATTAGAAATTAGACAAAAACATTTAAAATGTTATACGACAATAATTTAATCGAAATGTCTCTACGACTCAATAGATCAGAGCCAATATTCCGAACCATAACAGAACTACCCGGAATTGGAAGAAGACCTCGAACCAGAGACGACATACGACAAAGTAGAAACTTGCCATATAGTTATATGATAGTTCGGCAAAAGCCAGAACAAACCTTTATATTTAGAATACTACTCGCAATGAATTTAGATTTCCATTTGCAAACATAAAACCTTGAAGTTAATCTTCAAAATCATTTCAGGCGCTAAACAAAATTAATAATATACAATAACGATTGATAAAAAGATCTCAGATCGTTTTCCTAAAAACTCTGCAGTAATATACAAAACATGTTTGAAAAATATTTATTGGAAAATAAAAATAAAAATTAGAAGCATGACAATAAATGGTTAGTAATCATAAATCATCCTGTTGTTCCAGCTTCATCACCTAAAACATAACAGCAATCATCAACTCACTAATATCATAAAACACTAAATCTTTCCTTTACACAAATTTAAAATTTTATTAAAACTTAAAGTCACTTAATTTTAAAATCAGATCATCAAGGCTTATCCTTGGATCTTAAATCATTTTCTATTTAATTAAATTTCAAACTTGATCATCAAGGCCTATCCTTGGATCAAACAGAACAACTTTGTTCTCCCCCACCCACTTAATTAGTGTCTAACGACCTCAAACGTCGATTCACTGTCCAACCCTTTCTAAAGACCCAAGACTAATAGAAATTTTTAAACAAAACTAATCATTCAAATTAGGATAAACAGTGAAGAACTTCGGTTATTCATCCTTCACTTGACCCCCCCTCTTACCAGACCCAGGATAAATCTTAGACTTAGTAAGTTTAAAATAGTATCTAACGAACTACTCGCGTTCTAATTATACCTGAACCTTGTGGATCGATTTACTATTCTCCAACCTTTGAACACAATCACTACCCCTAAGTAAGATTAAGTAAGTTAACACCTTAACTTATACTAGTCACGAGAAAGTAAAAATCATTCTTCGGAATAGATATACTTTTCTCTCCAACCCTGAACAAAAAGACCCAGGTTAAGCTAACCAAAAAATCGTAAGGACTAACAGTTTAAGCAATTAGAATTCACCTAATACCCTTTTGCATCCGTCATCCTAAACCTTATGTCATTTAAAAACCTAGGAAATAAACAAACAATCGTTTTACACAATTGTGAAATAGATAACAAAAAATACGACCTTGTAATCACACCTCATACACAAACAGTTGGATACATTCGAACAAAACGACAAACACTAAAGAGAAAAATAATAACAAAACAAAGACAAATAACACGAAAAAGATTTTCAAAAAATCGAAACGCATTTTCAGAATCAGAAACCAACAGTTTAGACGAACTTTACAAACTAAAAGAATCAATAGATAAAAATTGCCCAATTCACGATCAACTATATTTCTCTGACTCAGAAACAACCTCAAATTCATCACAAAGAGGAAAAAGAAGAATAAAAAAGCAGTATAAACACAAACCAGTACATTTGTACAATTGGAATCAACCAATTCGACACATTAATAATTATATATTAACAGTCATAGAACGAAAAAATGAGTTCAACGCACACCCCAGGTGACGAAACTCCAGATGATGATGAAATCTTTCCTTTTATAGTAGACGCAACTACTGATAGAGGACAACACATATTTTGTCAAAATTTACTCGTAAATTTATTTGAACCCGGAATTAGTCCATGTAAAACAGAGTTCCCCGATGTAAAAATCAAAAGACAAATCATAGACCACTATCTAAAAGATATATGCAACATAACACAACAGTATGGAATCTACTCCATAGAATTCACCTCACCAAACCATAATAATAGAACATATACAATTCAAACAGACGATCTTGATTTAGAATTTTCAAAAGTTTTTTCAGAATATATAAAAAGCATCCAATACCATAACTCACAAAGAGCAAACTCCATTTTCACTAATGAAGTTTTCGCAATAATATATAGTTATATTTCGATATTAGAAAACGAAATCCCATTAACAAATGTCTCACCGACAGAAACATCAAAACATTTAAGAGTACGACATGAAATCACACTACTCTCTAGTTATTTAAACATTATTAAAGAAAATTTCACGAAAGACGACGTTTCACAACATACAAAACACGATCTACAAAAAATTTTTGGCATGGTTCATAATAGATTATTTCACACATAATATTGATTTAATTGCACAAGCAAGAAAAAATTTTAGACCCCAAAATTCGAACGATGATACCGCTATCACAGAACAATCAGATTATGTTTGGGACCCTGAATGGTCTCATCACGCATTTATAAGCTTCCCACAATCAATCTCAAGTCAAGCAATAAGTACAATATCCTACATAAGAGATTATGTAAGAGTAATACCCTTAACAATTGATGCAACACCATTAAACTATAATACATTTCTGCCCGATACAAAAAATAATAGTTTAAACTCTACAGTCATACATAACGAAAACCTCAATGGAACTAGGAATCTTACTCAACAAGATATCCAGACACCATCACACTTCATAAATGAAGAAATTGTACACACAACAACTACACAACAAAGTATTTCACCAATACGTCCAAATTTGACAACACCAAGAAATACAAATCCTTCACAAACACAAGTAACCTTACAATCAACCGTTAAACCTTCGGTTGCTCCAAAATATTCACATATGGATTACCAAACATACAGACCTATGACAATACCATCAAAAACACGCAAAACATTCAATAGAAACAATTTTGCAGACCATAATTATAATTATACACATCCATCAAAAACAAATTACCAACCACGAAGAAATTTTAACCAATATACAAGATCTCGAAACTGGGATAACTCAATGGCCCACCCTAATTCAATAAATTTCCAAACAAATCCTCCACAGGATCACAGTGAAAATTACCCATTTTTTCAACAAAATAAAAATAAAAAACAAACATCTTATCAAATGGATTACCTATCCTCTGATGATGATCATTTACAACCAGATATATTTGCACCATATACCCAAGAATTTCGCGGACAAGGAATGCAGAAACCATATACACATCATAGAAATTTTTCTCCACACCAGATAGATACACAAAATCAACAACCAATACAAATGCAAAACCCAATTAATACACAATCTTTTCAACCAATTCAGCCACAAAACCCAATGATTACACACTCATATCAACCAACACAAATGCAAAATGAAATACCACTTCCATATTATCTTCAACAACACGAAATAACAAAAAATCAACTTTCTAATTTTTCACAAATGCCAAAAGCAGCAGAATCATTACAAATGACAATGAATACATACCTTATGGGTGGATCATCAATAACATCAAACAAACCATTAATGGTATTCACAGGTACAGACCCTGAATATTCTGTAGAAGATTATTTAAATGCAGTAACAGCAAACTTGATTTTAAACATTGGACCTGAACCAATTAATACGCCACTACATCAAAACTGGATACATCGACGCACAGCGTTGATACAAACAACCTTAGATGGCGCAGCCCAAAAATGGTTTTCAGTACTACCTCTAGAAATAAAATCAAACTGGAAAAGATTTACACAAGAATTTTCAAAAATGTTTAACTCCGAAAGAAACAAACAACAACAAAGAGTTTTATGTAATGAAATTCGCAGATTACCAAACGAAACCATCAAGCAATTAGCAGTAAGAATCGAAACACTAGTTCGAAAAGCATATTCACTAAATACACACGACTATAAAAATACAAAGATGACAGAAATCTTAATGATGACCTTAACACCACAATGAAGGAAAATAGCAATAAAGAAGAGAGCATCCCATCCTTCCTCAATTCGAGAACCCGATTTAGATTTTAGAAAACTAGTAGACAAACTAGAACAAGCAGAAATCACAATGAAACTAGAAGAAACGGAAAATCTGAAATTACAATACGTTAACAGAATTGAAACAACTTCCACTAATATTAATAATATACAAGAATCAGATACAGACCTCGTTGAAAAAATCACTGAAATACTCAATATTTATGAAAAGAACCCAAACTTTAAAGGCAAACCATCTTTCAAAAAATGGTGTAATTATTGCCGACGATACGG
The DNA here is from genome assembly GCF_963678635.1 of Symsagittifera roscoffensis. NCBI lineage: Eukaryota > Metazoa > Xenacoelomorpha > Acoela > Convolutidae > Symsagittifera > Symsagittifera roscoffensis. The sequence continues at coordinate 101,886 of NW_026971708.1, forward strand.
ACATAGTATTTCCGAATGTAGACAAAAACAGCAAGATAGTCAAAATAAACCTCAAAAATACAAAGAACCAAATAAGTCATTTATCAATATATGAAGAAAGATCAAAATCTACCAAACAAAAATGTATATAGCAACAATAGTTCCGGAAAACCACTTCCGAACAATACAAGCTATACAAGAAATCAATCCCCATATAACTCAAGTTATAGAGGAAGATCACCAGAACGAAGAAACACACAAAGTTCATCACAAAATCACTACAATAGACCAAATAGTAGAAATAACTACTCCAGATCTAATTCAAACACAACACAGTTTGCTTCCAGATCTAATTCCCAATCACGAAATAGATACTACCAAAACAATCATTCGCGAAACTCATCATACAATAGAAATAGAAACTATTCCAATAATCGAAATAGAAGTTATTCAAACAATCGAAGTCAATATTATCCAAATAACCGATCAAGGAATAACTCATATAACAGATCAAACAGCAATTATCAAAATAGATCGCGAAATAATTCACAAAATCGACATTCAAGTTATAATAATCGTTATAGAAATTATTCCCAATCACCACACCGGAATCATAATCACTATAACAACTCTAATAATCGTAACAGAAGTAGTACACCTAAACATCAAAGACAAATCAATCAAGTACAGTCTAACCCCGAAACAACATCAGACCCTCCAGGTATTGAAGACACAGTAACTGACACATTACAACTCAATCAAATAAATTGTACATCATCAGGTTCAGAAAGCGACACAGAAAACACTCTTTCTATCAATATGATAAAAGTCGAAAATGACTATGAATCTGTCATATATGAACAACCCTTTTCATCACACATTTATGAAAATCAATCAGAATTTCTTCAAAATTATTACACTACACCTATAAATTCCACACCGACGACGCAAGAAACGAACGAAATTAACACTACAAATCAACCCAATAAAAATGTCAAAACAAAATGCTTGAACACAAATCACATCTATCAAAATATACAAAAAGAACAACCCAAAGAAAAAATCTGGACAATACCATTTCTCTTAAAAAGCCCAAGAAACAAAGAATTTCAACCACCAGACCTTGAAATCGATTTTTTAATTGATTCAGGAGCAGAATCAAACATAATAAACATTCCCACATGGAATGAAATAAAAACTTTACACCCAAAGCTAACACCTCTTGAAACCTCCAGTAAATTAGCAACAGCACAAGGATCAACATTGATAAACTACGGAAAAATCCAATTATTTCTCCTCCCCACCAGAACAATGGAGCAAAGCAAAATTCTAAATAAGCCATTTAAACAAATATTCCATATCACTGATATTAAATATAATATCATTGGAATACCATTTATTTCAAAGTATATACCAACAATTAACATCCTAAATAGTAAAATATTAATCAAAGATAAGTATACAAAAACAAAAGAAACATCCTTAACATTTTTTCAAAGATTAAATAAACAACCACCATTCTTTTCAAAATTCTACCCGATATTTAACCAACAAAGAAAACACCTGAAACCACTATCAGGAAACATCTATAATTTTTCAATTAAACAAGTTCACCAATATGATAAGGAACAAAATAAACAAAAATTTTATATGTCAGATTTTGAATTCAAACCTATTCATAAATTTTTCAAAATCACAATCTCTTCAATAAAATATTTAAAAAATTCGAATACAGATATCATTTCCTTACATGTTTATAACAACACACCTTACCAAGTAACATTACCTTTAGGACTTTTGGGATATTGTGAAACCAACGCTACAATATCACCAATACACGAAAAAGCCTATCGCGTAAATAATATACTCCAATTATTAGATATTTGCCAATCTACAATTCTTAATGAAGAATTATCGATAAATAATATAATAAGTCACGAAAACAGAAATACGGATTATTTCACAAAAACTCCATATTTCAAACCTACATTCAACATAAGTAACTACACAGAAGACCAACAGAAATTTTTAACAATGTTTAATTTCCAGCATTCACAAATAACACAAGACGAATTCGAAAAGTTAGCCAAACAGCTAATTAAATATTCATCAGTCTATGCAACATCAAAATTCGATGTTGGCAAAATCAGTTCATCACTACATCTCCCATTAAAACCAGACGCAGTTTTCAAAAAACAAAGAGCAAGTAAAGTACCAATTCACTTACATGATAAAGTAAACAGATTACTCGATATTTTAGAACAATACAACATTATATCACCAGTTAATAAAGAAGAACAACCAAAAGGCAACACTTTTATCAACCCCGTTATTATTCTAGCTAAAGGAGAATCATTAAAAATCGTTCTCGATGCTAGATACCTCAATTCACTCATAGATGAATCAAAATGTAATTGGCCCATCGAACCAATACAAGTAATTTTAACAAAAATAAACGGCAAATACTTTACAACCGCCGATATGAATAGTGCATACAATCAAATGCCACTAGATGAACAATCACGACGCTTAACACAATTTGTTATCGGAAACCAACAATATGAATTCAACCGCTTATTCTATGGAATATCCATAGGACCAGCAGCATTTTCAGCTTTTATGAGCAAAATTTTCAGACCACTAATACTCAAGAAAAACGAAATCACCTATCTAGACGATGTTTTTATGCAATCACAAACAAAAGACGAAATGTTCAATGTTTTAGAACAATATCACCAAATACTTCAGAACAAAAATCTGAAGGCAGCCCCCGATAAATCACACTTCTTTTTAACAAGAGTTAAACTCTTAGGACATAATATAGAAAGAAAAACAATCACTCCATTAAAATCACGCATTGACACTATTCAAAAACTTCAACCACCAACAAATAAAAAGAAAATCCAAGAATTCCTTGGAATGTTAAACTTTTTAGGTAAATATGTTTATAAAATGCAATTATATTTACGACCATTTTACAACATCCTTAGACAACAAAATAATTTTGAATGGAATACAGAACATCAAGCACGATTCAAAGAATTAAAGAAACTTTTAACTGAACAAATTTCAAACACAATTCCAGACCCTGATCAACCATTTTATGCAATGTGCGATGCTTCAAACTTTGGCATCGGCGCAGCACTATTACAATCACATAATGGTACAAATAAAATGAACCTAATATCAGCAAATTCCTGATTATTCACTCAAGCAGAGCTACGACTCTCAACTCTAATGAGAGAATGTACAGCCATAATATATACACTGACAGAATATGAATTTCTGATACTTGGATCAAAACATCCCACAGTTTTATTCACAGACCATAAACCAATCATCTTTCTCTTTACACAGAAATCTAATCCAAACCACCGAGTTTACAGATTTCAACTAATTCTAATGAAATTTCCAAACTTACATATAGTTTGGACCGCAGGAAAAAATCTTGCATTACCAGACACCTTAAATCGAAATACACCACTTGAATTACTTACACGAAAAACAACAGTTGAAATACCCAAAAACATAAAATTCTACCTTGCAGAAAACGAAACATCACCCCGATTAGAATGCAAATATGCAGTAAAAACTGATATTGAACAATCACAAATAAATAGTTTACAACATTTCCCACTTTATTTAGATTGTCAAAATATTCATTATGAAGTTGATCTACTTGGAACATCAACTTTCAAACCAATCCCATATTCTCAATGGATAAAAAATAACACCCAACAAAAACGAACAAAGCAACACCAAACTAAAAAAGACCATTTTCCACTAATTGAAAAAGAAAATTTAACTGATAAAATAAATTTATCAGGACCACCAACAACCGACTCAAAATACACAATAAATCAAGTTTTCGACCTTCATGACCCATTAGATACAATACCCTTATCTAAATTCGAAATTGAAAACATTTTTCTCCCTCCAACAGAAACAATTACAATTTCAACACTAAAACAATACCAAAATCTTGACCCAATAATTCGACAACTAAAATCATGGCATAAATATAAAACTAAACCTATCAAAGCAGATTCAACCATACTAGGCAACAAGACACTCCTCCGATATTTTCGCAAATTTAATAACACAACAATTAATGAAACTACAGACCTTTTAGAGTATAACTTAAACGAATCTACAGTCCCCTGGAACATCAACCCCTGTCTTCCTGTCTTCCTGGAAGTCCCCTGTCTTCCTTTAAGTATGATTCTCATCGCTTTTAATATCTCACATACACAAAATATTAAAGGACATTCTGGATCAGAAAAAACATATTCAAACTTTATACAAAATTTTTACTTCCCAAATGCACCAATTTGGATAAAAGTACTATGCAATGATTGTATAGTATGTCAACTGAATAAACCTTACCCAAATCAAAAACAAATAGCACAAAAACAAGATTTTAAAGGACAAAGCTTGTACTTTAATCACCGTATCTCATTTGATACTAAAGGCCCAATTTCACCCTCATCAGAAGGAAATTCCTACATTATGGTAATTGTTGACGCATTCACACATTATGTAGCACTTAACCCAGTACCACATTGTAACGCTTATTACGCATATACAACACTTTATGAACACTGGATAGCAAAATTTGGACTACCAGAAATTTTAGTCACAGACAACGGTACAGAATTCATAAATAATGAAATAGTAACACTATGTCATTTATACAACATTAAACACAAACCACGTACATCTCATGCACCTTGGACAAACGGCTTAGTCGAAGGTATGAACCGTTCATTACAAGAATATCTTAGATGTATCATCAACGGAAATGATACAAAATATACCGAATGGTCAGCAGATGTAAAATTATTTCCTTTAGCATATAATTCACAAATTACGACAACTCTAGGAATGTCACCATACGAAATGGTTTTTAACCAAAAGCCACGCAAACCAATAATGTTTACAGCAAATTCTCATAAAAACGCACAAGGTTATTGTCAACCAAACAAAGATTCAATTTGTTATAACCTACCATTACATACACACGATGAAGATCATTTTCATCACCCACAAATTCTAAAATTAGCCTCCGGTACACACACCGAATGGATTCTAAATAGAGATAAGAAACACAATGAAATTTACCAAAAAATAACAAAAAAGTTATTACAAAGACAAAACATTAATGAACAAATCAATTCACGTTTTACACCAGCTTCCGAATTAAAAATTGGAACATTTGTTCTGATACCTAATTTTAATACTCAAAAAGGAATTTCTAAAAAATTACAACCCCTTCGAAAAGGACCATACCAAATAATTGCAAGACCCACTGATGTCACATATAAAATTACCGACTCAAACAAAAAAGAAATCGTTCAGCATCGAAACAACCTATTACCTTATTATCCAAAAGAATACGCACTCCGCGAATTAACTCAATTATATTCTTTCACAGGATTAAAAATCATTCAAAACGAACCACATCTGAAAAACACAGAACAAAATGAAAACCCCACCGAAAATCAAGGCACAAAACCAACCGCCACCAAAAACACTACAAAAAATCTAGACCATAAAGAATCCCCAAAACAAAGAAAAAGTAGAAAAATGACAGAACAAATAATACCCCAAGAAGAAATAGACAAATCAGAACATAGAAAAACAACAAGAGTCCGAAATCAACCACGTAAAAACTACAAAATATTCATCCCCCAATCTAAAATATTAAAGAAAGTAGAATTTAAAAAGTAATTTTAAACTTTATACTTCACAATCTTGAAATCTCCGAAACATTTTTCATTTACATTTTTCAAAATAACATGCTCACAAGTACGCAATAATTCTAGTTCAAAATAGACCAATAGGATTCATCCAATCCGTCACTTTCTCTAACTCAAACTAAGATCAATTAGACGAATAATCTAGAACTCCAGGCACATCTATAACTATAACTTTACGACCTCCAGGTCAAAAATAAGCAAACCACTCCAACTTGACAACTAAAATAAATATCACCATAATACCGTACCCCTCCCTTATCTAATAACCCAAAGATCAACAATATTTCCCCAACTCAGACCACGAATACCCCCAAAACAAATTTGTTAACTTAGCCTAAAGTAACAAAATGAACATTTTAATTAGCCTAAAGTATAAAAATCTCACCATACCCCGGATCATTTGACAAACAAAAATAAAGAAAAAGACGACCTCCCGATCACCATAAAAATTGCCCCCAACAATTTTTTCCAAAACTCAACCCACTTGTCAAAAAACTAATAAATAATCCGACCACACTTGAAAATCGCCCCAAACAGCAAAAAATATTCGACCAAGAGATCATTTCTTAAATGCTCTTCTCTCGAACAGTTGCTAAAATACTCATAAATCTTAAACATTTTTTTACAATACTTCAAACCTTTATAATATTTCTTTTTGATATACTTGAATCTTTTCTAATAATCCTAATCATTTTTTGTAACATTTTTTAAATTTTCTACACTATCCTCGAACTATTCCTCCAACTTTCCAAAACCCTTGATTATATCCACAGGTACGATTTAAACAACTTGTCTAAATGATACGAACAATTTTCAGTAGAACTGATATTTTTTTATTGTTTGTAATTTTCATAACATTTTTATCATCCCTCATTTTGACAGTATGTAAATGTATAAAGAAAGCAATCATCACATTTGCCCTAGCAACAATTTTTCTGATTATATTTTTGGAAGAATATTTTAATAAACATAAACCTTCCCACTAAAGTAACAATTCAAAAATCCATCAAAAATTGCTACCCAACAGTCACAGAGTCAGTCTTCACCGACATCATCCCAAGATAACTCAACACCACCTTCAACTACTCAAAATCCTCAAACATCTACAGGAATTTCTTTTCAAGATAATCCATACACTTTTGAAGAACGGCACGCTCGTTTATCTGAACCACTAGAACCAGTTCAACGACAAGCATCTCTAAGTGAACCAACCTATAACCTTTACCCAACACTGCCACAAGAACTAAGTAGAATACGACACCTTAGTCAAAACCAAAACACAACAGAAATAAATAGACAAATTATACATCCTCGACGAAATAGAAATTTTCAAACTCCCCGAGTTCATTTTGAAATATCTCAATCACCACCACAAAGCACTCCAGAAAATCCCACTGGTATTACACCAGAAACTCCTACACTTTTTTCACAACGAAGCACTTCAAGCCTACCCTCAGATTACTTAGGTTCAACACCAACATCTGAACAAACACGAGAAAATCCTTTTAACCCCCCAAACCAAACATCCCGATTACCATATTGGACTACACACTCATTCACACAAGGTGAACCAAATTTAGTCAATGACCCCATAAATATTTCTACAGATACAACATCTTCATCACTACCCGAAACATTATCACTTCCATCAACACCATCAATTAGTCAAATTTCACCGACACCCCTTAACTTAACTTTTCCAAACAATCTCGACGCCCGATACCGAGAACAATCATTAACAAATATTCCTTTAAGATTAGATTGGAATACATTTACAGCACCTCCACCATTGTTTGGACAACATCAAGAAAGTAACCGCCTCCATAACTGGGCGCTTAATAGATTACATTATCGCCAAGATATTCACAACGATATCCGTGATCACAATATTCAAATACTCCAACAAAACAGTTTACAATTAAAGTTTGAAATCACAGTTAAGTTAAACAATATTACCCAACATCCCTACCCATTAAACCCACCAAACATAACAGCTCAATCACTACCACCACCGTTTATAACTACTGAAGTAATATATAAATACGACAGATATACCAAAAACACAATTGGTTATATTACATTTTACAATCCATACTCAGGATTATCCTACACATGTATATTCTAAAATTATTAGTTTTTCTCCAACTCTTTTTTCTCACATTCTCAAATCAAAACATAAACCCTTCCCCCCGTACTGGACCACAAGATTTATTAGTAACACATTACGATTGTGAAGAAAATGAACAAAAAACACTACACAAATATGCAATAAATCAAGTTTCACAATGTGAAACAGAACCACAAGCTATAGAAACCACAAATGTAATAGCAACACTCTATTCAAAAGCCCGAGCAACAACAGTTACAGGTTATAAATTCACAGCAACATTTTCCGAAAAGAAAGTACATTGTTCACAAGTCTCCAACGGAAACAAAAACCGACTTGACCATGAATCATTCTATCAGAGTAATATAGAACGTCTTTTACATCTCAATCCCGACGATTGTAAAAATGAATTACTTAGACTAAACATCACACGAAATAAAAACTCCGAAAGAAAGTTAGTTAACTTTCAAGTTTTTTCAGACTCCGTACATCAATCACAACTTGAAAGACACCAAGGACATATAAAATTAGACGACAAATATCCGTATAACGGCGCACACGGACGATTAACCTTTGACCTACACGATAAACATTGGATACCACACATTGGTATAAATAACCCATCAAACTGCAAAGCAGACACGAAAAATAAAGGATACCAAGAAATAATGTTTTTCGATTGGAAAATACAACTCGAAAAAATACAACTCACACGAGATTTATCAGATAATACAATGATCTATCAAGGAATCCGATTACCTTGTAAAAATGATCAAGGTTATTGCGACCCTACAACGAGAACCCAAGCAACAATTGTTTGGTTCCCCGAAGATACATGTACGACATTTCAAGTAGCAAGAATACACGCTCGTATGATAAAATTTCACGAAAAGTATTTTATACAATCAATTCCATATGAACAAGTACATCCATCACGAAAACAAAGTACTAATTTTAGAAACATACACAATATAGAAAATAAATTGACACGTTTTCAAATATATCAAGAAACAGAACTTGCATGTAAATACAGGAATCCCCTTCACAGAACACAATACTCTGAAATATTAGTTGAATACGAAAAAGGATTCGACATGACCACTGGAAAAATAAAAATTGACCCATATGCCACAGGTCATCCTCCAAACGAAGGAACATCATATATACCAGTTAATTTTCAAAAAAGCAAAGGACAACCTGGTGGACATCTAAAACCCCATGACACCAGAAGCACGCGTTTACAAGAATTATCACTAATGAATACTACATATTTCGGTAATATCCACTATGATATTCATTTAGACATGAAACTAGATTACACAATTAGCCGCATTTTTCAAGAAATGTCACTCTCCGAATTAGAAACACTACACCAACTATGTGAATTAGAACGAACACAAATATTACAATCACTTGCACTAGCAGTATTAAAAATACCCTATGCAGGATACTTATTATCAGGAAATAGATCCAATTTTTTAGACTATGAAGGAAACATCTTATGGTTTTATACTTGTACTAAAAAAGTATCACCACTATACGTTTTTGAAGATAAACGATGTTATAAAAGAATCCCTATCTTTTATAAGAATAAAGTACATTTCGTGGATACACTTTCACGAAGAACCTATTTCTGGGATACCGCAGTCCCATGTGGATCAGAAAATAGCCACAATGTAGTACAACTAAATCCTGATGAAAATAAATATTATCTCCTCACTCCATATCCCACATTAATGCAATCACTCAAAAAATTTTCACCAGAAAGCATTCGCGCTATTGCTCGAAACCCAAATATAGACTTACAATCAATAGGAATATATTCAAAATCAGATATTCAACATCACATTAGAACACAACAATTCCAAGAATTATTAACACAAATGGACACTATACAAAGGCAATCAATTGACCAAAATCTACGCAAACTTGCAGAAACCGCAGGATTTGCCGATATCTACACGCAAGACTATAGCGGATATTTTAAAGACATTAAAGATTATATATATCTAAACGGCGAAAAATACCGTCCCCAAGATATATCACCGATTAACATTTTTAGCTTTGTTACACTCAAAAATGAGATCCTCGATTTTCTAGGATGGCCCTACTACATCTTAGAAAAATTGACTATTTTATACGCAATGTTTAACTTTATTGGATTTCTTTTCTCACTTTTAAAAGGAATCTACAACACATGTGCTATACACACACAAGTAAACAGACAAGCAAGCGTAGCACGCATACTCTTTGCAGGATTTTTTGGAATTTTTTCTACATCTATAAACAAAATTCTTTTAGACGCACAAATAAAAGAGTACAACACAAAAATAGAAACACGACAAAACACATACGACGAAGAACATAACAATGTAGACACAACGCCAACGGCACCGCATTTACCACCATTACCACATAACCATCCACTATCCCTAGTCCCACGAAACTTTCGAAATTTAGCAATCACACATAATCCAAATTTTGGACTCACCACATCACAAAGTCCCATCCAACATATAATGACACACCACACACCAGTCACAAGATGATAATACTTATGAACAAATTATTGAACAACCCCATACCACCGCTTTTCAGTCTCAAAATAATAATTTTTTTAGCCCACGATGAGCCGACAACTTGGATCACTACACCGATCAAATTCCCATCCAACCAATCTTACCTCTCCAATCCCAATCATACCACTTTTTGCTTTTCCGCCACCCGATTTCCCATCTAGCAATGTAACATCAGGCATGAATTCCGACACTAACTCACATATTTCAGTTTTATACTCCATCTCACAACTCAATAACCCGAATATTGAAACCCCCGATGAATTCGCCGACTCAGAACCATCCCCATCCAATGATTTTCATAACCCTTCTAATTTTTCTCAACCCCCTTTTCAACCCATATTGCCCAATAACCCTGACCCAATCACTTCCACACCCTCTTATGCTTCCCAAGTTACCCCAACCTACTCCTCATACCATTCTGATCAATCATCTCATTCTCCAGACACCCCCCGAATCTCCCCAGAGCTAGATAATTTTATTACCCTCCAACAACAACCCTACCACCTTAATACCCCAACTATAAACCAAATCTCCTCCACTATAAATTCATCCAACCCCCCTACCCCTACACCCTCTTCAAATTATACTGAATCATTAACACCATCATCCACATCCACTATATCTTCACTCAACACTAATAGAGCTTATCGCACTTTTAAAAGAAAATTCCCCAACCATCCTTTCCCAGCAAAACCAGGAACAGCCCGTGAATACATCAACCACCCCCAGCATACTAACACAAAAGAATTTTTAGCCATCACCTTACCCTCATTCCCACAATACAACTTAAACACCCCTCATGACACTAACGAAACACGCAACTTTGTAGATGAATACGTTTTAATGCCCACTCTCTCTTGGACCTCATACAATCATTTCACTAACCCTCTTTGCTTACCTTTATCCAGCACTCCCATCGATATAGAAAGAAATAAGGACATGCTATATCGACTAACTACACCACTAACCGCTAGACAATTTACATAAGTTGGATATAAAAAATCACTAAAAATACACACTGCACCTAAAGCTAATGAATATACACTAGAATACTACGATCACAACATCATCAGAGCTAACCAAGATCAATTCCTAGACGACGATCGCTTCGCTAATCCACAAATCACCGAGAAATTTTTCATCAAGACACCATATGTATTTACACTAAACATCTTCGACCGTAAATATGACCACATTATTTCAGAAGCACTAACAGACACACAAGCATACGAAAGTTTTAAAGAACGCTTCCAAATATTTTCACTAACCTTTCATTTCCTTGCACCACACGAAAGAGATTTGCACTGCTCACACGATATTATGTTGCGCACTAAACAAACCCATACATACAGTTACTATCGTTTCATCCAAAATCACTTTGACCTACACACCCCCTCTAGACAACCACACCATCGTTTTCAATTCATTAATTCAAAATACACTTCACCATATTTCCTAAATTTCACATATTGTATTAAAGACACTAACCTTCATGGTATTCTTTGTAATTATGACCCCATAACCCAAATGTACATCTTCTGTCCCATCATCAAGACCTTCAACGCCGACGAAAACCGACCCTTCCTTATCCCGCACGAGTTTGTACAACCTATAGAAATCCCAATATTAGAATTCATCCACAACACTAAATTTAATCACAAATTATATAACTTAATCCAAAACACACCTTATGAGTTTGCAGTTGGCACTGAAGAATTAACCACCATTAACGCACTTCAATTGCTTTGGCCACTACTTCAGACTAAAAATATCATCCGCATCTTAGCTAAACTACTAACAACTTCAGATCTAATTCACGACATTTTCCCCCACGGTTTTTTCCCCGACGACTAACAGGTAAGTATGAATTAAATGAATATTACTAACTAATTACAATATTAAAAACTCACCATTCTTTATCCATGTTTTCTTTAGATTTTTAGCTTTCATCCGACAATCACCTACAAAAACCACAAAAGACAAATAAAAATCGCAAATTTCATCAAACAATTTTAAAATTCTATTAATCTCTTACACTTATAAAATTCTCAATTTAATACCAATGCAGTAAATTTATCTATAAAATTTTCCCCCAAGCAGTAAATCTAATTATGATGAAAATTTGTAACTTAATATTCCCCCATACCTAGCAGTAAATTTTCAAATTCTATGTAGTAAATTAATAAAATGCAAATGCAATACTAATCTTTTGATAATTTCATTCATTCACACAGAAATTCTATCCACACTCGCACAGCTCGCCCACGAAGAATTGTTTAAAATAATGAATTTCAGTTTCAAGTTTTCACACTCAACAACTCTAACATAAAATAACATGTTTCAAACTTTCCTTTAACCCGGTTGGAAAGGAATCATATACTAAACAAAACTAACCAACGCAGCTTACTAAATACCACAAATCATAGAATAACAGCATGACTAAGAAAAGGAAACCAACGGTACCCAAACCGGATTAACCCAGTTTAAAACTGGATAATTTATTCTTTTGAAGACTATTATAAAGTCTTAGAAAGAAATAATAAAACACAAAAAAGTCGAAAGACAAACCCATACCACAAACAATTTGATTTTTGGAAAAAGGACATAACCAACAAGACATAAGAAAGACCACAACAAACCCAACATAAAACGTTGTCACATAATAGGACCCCTCACAAAAACCGCATGAAATCATACTTCCACCCCTGGCCTAACCCATCAGGAAGGACGTCCTGAGCATGCTCTATAGCCGGCCTAACCCACCGCGCTACATCCACGCTTTGTGACCACACTCCTATTTTTAATAAGAGCTACTCAAGGGTGAGTAACTCTTCAAAATAACCGAACTAAAACAAAAAGCTTTTGTGAAAACAACTAACTAAAATCATAATTAAAAAATATTAAATAATAAAAGTTTTATAAAATGTAAAATCACATGATGCAGTACATAGATCAGAATACAACACCAAGGACGAACATCAAAAGACAAAACGACCCCACCACACTCGAGAGAGAATGACCAACTACAATCAATATGCCGCTCACAATCACAACTCAAAGGATTTAGAGTACGACTTGACCTCGCAGAAAAGGACCTCATTGAACTAGACCAATGACCACCTCGATGATCCAAGTGTACGTACAGATCCGAGTAACCAGGCATCCCCTCCACGCACAATCTCCACGCCATTCCCAAGCTAGATCAGACACAAAAGAAGTTCTCCCCGAAGAACAGAAAAACCTGACATAGCCAACCATTCTGAAATCAGAATTGATTTTGTTGCAGAGACTCAGTCGTTGTCACAAGAAGAACACAACGTCTTATGTCCCTAACTCCAGCTTCCTGAAACTTCTTTAACAAAGAAGAAGCGGAAGAAAATTATGATGTTCGCCAAATACCAACGTCCATCATCCATCCTTGAATTACAGAAGAACTGTTCTAAAAAACTCTGTAAAACCCGGATGGGTGGAACCTGATCTAAACTATATTTTATGATTGGATAAATTAAATGTTTTACCAATGTAAAGTATTTAATACTAACCAATCACAATCCATCTAACTAACAACCCACTTATTTGTAAGTGCTGAAGTTACTTGTAATTTCAGCACCAGAGAGATTTGAATTTAACTTAGAAATTAGTTGCACTCTCCCGAGTACTTCAGCCGCCGCAATAAACCAGTATACCCTAGATCTATTGAGCCTAGCAGAGACTAGTTAAACAACCTGAGACTAGATAGTATAAGAGTAAGATTAGGATCGGTATTAGACTAAGAAGTTGCACGAATCTATCCGGCCGAAAATAAGATAGCGTGACGAGCAGACGGTGTACCCTATCCGAAATTACTCTATGAGTTATACACTCCAGTCCTAACTCATTACTTTTAAAAACAATTACAAGAAGAATTGGTTTTACATTAGTAATACATAAAGTGCCGTTTGAAAAGCTGTTAAAGTGCTCGAATATGAAGATAACTTCTGAGAAATTCTGATAATAGTGAGTCTCAGTAAATCATCGTGTGAGCGTTCAATTGTCATAACTAAAAACATTTTCCAATTAAGCCTTAGTTCCGATGACAAATTTTTCAGATGAGTTTTTATTTGTGTACCCGATTTTCGAACTAATAAGTATTGGTCTAACAAATAATTTTCGGAATAACTCAGTTACATGACAAAAGATTTCTTACCTTGAGATCTGAAACGAGAAGATCCCAATCGATAAGATACCACTCCAGAAGATACCTTGATCTAAAATCGCCCACGACAAGAGACATTCTTAATAAAAAAAAATAAAGATCCAAAGAACTGAAATTAAAGGCTGTTAATCAATCAAAGCAAAAACAAAGCGTTGGTTAAAATCACACAAACGACAAAATTTTTGTTGCAATTTTTTCGAACAGAGATGACTTTGATAATCACTTGGCCTTTAAATTGAAATTCAAACTTCAAAACAGCTTAGACTACAAATGAACTTGAAAAAGGGTTTCCAATTAGTCAAAACGAACTTTGCGAAAAATAGCTTGCTTTTTCAGATAACCCAAGTCAGTTTAAATTTGAAATTAAGTTTTTGCAAAACTCTAAAGCTACGAAGTCATTTTCATTAAGAAGAGCTTGCCATTCTACAACGTGGTTTTGTTGGGGTTCGCAATAGCGCCAAAAATCAATATGCGTTCTGCATCTTGTTTTCCGCTATCGAAAAGTTAAAGTAACAAAAAAATCCGGTTTTTCGAAACGACCGTCATCTGTGGCAATGGTGGTTTTTTTTGTTTACTTCTGTTTAGAGTGGCTAAAGACAATTTGCAAAATGTAAATGTTGCAAAAAGTAAATGTCTAATTGAAATAGTGTTGAATGAGTGTTATTTAATCTAGCAGTAAGTTATTTCCGTGGTTTGGTGACCAGTTTTTCCTATAGGTTCCCACTAGTTTCTACTACGTCAATTGTACCTAGCTTTTTCTTGTTGCATCTCATTAACATGCTTGCCACAGAAAACAATGAATTTATTTATATGCAAATTGTATAAATACTTTTTTGTTTTAGCACCTGTTTGAGAGACGTAAGGAGGTCATATGACATATCGTGTGTCGTCTCCTAAATCGCTTTTTGTGTGACGTGAACTTGTGTAGTTTGGAGATAAAATGAGATTTCCGGCTGCCTTGCAGTTCAAAATCCCATGACTAGCAGTTCTTTCTCTCCACTCTAAAAACATCTGTAGTTTGGAGATAAAATGAGATTTCCGGCTGCCTTGCAGTTCAAAATCCGATGACTAGCAGTTCTTTCTCTCCACTCTAAAAACATGTGTAGTTCGGAGATAAAATGAGATTTCCGGCTGCCTTGCAGTTCAAAATCCCATGACTAGCAGTTCTTTCTCTCCACTCTAAAAACATGTGTAGTTTGGAGATAAAATGAGATTTCCGGCTGCCTTGCAGTTCAAAATCCCATGACTAGCAGTTCTTTCTCTCCACTCTAAAAACATGTGTAGTTCGGAGATAAAATGAGATTTCCGGCTGCCTTGCAGTTCAAAATCCCATGACTAGCAGTTCTTTCTCTCCACTCTAAAAACATGTGTAGTTTGGAGATAAAATGAGATTTCCGGCTGCCTTGCAGTTCTAAATCCCATGACTAGCAGTTCTTTCTCTCCACTCTAAAAACATGTGTACTTCGGAGATAAAATGAGATTTCCGGCTGCCTTGCAGTTCAAAATCCCATGACTAGCAGTTCTTTCTCTCCACTCTAAAAACATGTGTAGTTTGGAGATAAAATGAGATTTCCGGCTGCCTTGCAGTTCAAAATCCCATGACTAGCAGTTCTTTCTCTCCACTCTAAAAACATGTGTAGTTCGGAGATAAAATGAGATTTCCGGCTGCCTTGCAGTTCAAAATCCCATGACTAGCAGTTCTTTCTTTCCACTCTAAAAACATGAGAAGGGGGTTACACTTGTTCTTAAGCGCATCTAAGAAAGCACATGGAGCGAATGAGTGGTCGTAGTATTTTTGGCCGTCAAGCTGTTTTGCCGCAAATTTGGGTAGATGAATGAAAAGTGGTTTCGAGAGACAATTGTACTACCTTCTTGGTTTTCCGGCAATTGAGACGACAGCTGTTAAGACTACTATCGCTTTTGGTTGGAATTTAAGATGACGCTACACACAAATTCTGCAATTGTTTTTTTTTTGAGAAAAATAATTTGCTTAAAATTGAACAGTTCAATTCACATGTTTTTGCTTATTAATCTAGTACCACTTTTTAGGTTATTCATACTATTGCCAGTGTCTTTTCAAAGCAGCTTTCAAAGTAACTGCCCCTACTTTTACAGCTGCAAGAAAATGAGAAATTTCTTATGTCTCTGGCTTTCAATTTTCCCTCACATATCACGGTGATTGGCTTTTTTTGTTTTTATCGCGCATCTAGTTGTTACTCACATCAAGTCTGTTTTTTTCTTCAGACAAATTTCGACTTTTTAACTAGCCATTTTTGACAAATTTTTTTATATCCTTCAAAAGGTATTTGTGTCCTGAGCTTAACTTTGAAAAGATATTTCACCTGTGATCATTTTCCGTAATGTTATGGGGGTTTAAAGATTTAATCCGTCTTATAAATCGTTCAAAATTGGTTAAAGGACGATTATTTGCCGTAATTGATTTGTAGGAGCGAAATTTTGTGACTTTTCTTTATAAGGCGTGTGGGGGGATAATTTTCACAAAAAATCTCAAACTCAAAAAAAAATTAATTTTATCATTTTTTCTTTTTTTACATTTAATTTTTTTCATGTTATCACTGCTTCATAGACCTTAGAAGGCAGTCGGAACATTCTGGAATTTTCCCTGATACGATCAGTCATGTTTTTTTTGGGTGCGTTTTTGGTTAAACACCCATAAAATTTGAAAAAGGAAGGGAAAATTTCAGAACAAAATTGGATCGATATTACTACGAAGGCAATATTACTACGAACGCCTAAATGTTAAAACTTACGAAGGATATACGGCTGGCTATACGGCTGGCAGTTGAATTAATGAGGTCTCAAAGTGGCTATTTTGTTCTTTTTTGCATTTTTTCTACACAAATGTCAAACATAAGAGCCAAAGTACGTTTTTAATTGTAATTTAATAAGCATTGTGGGCATATTTCTATGCTAATTCTACGCTCGGGATATTAGCCTAACATTTCCAACATACATCTATAATTAGAAAAATGTTCAACTTTGTAATAATAATTTTTTCCCACCTGGGTCAATTTTTCGGTTTCAATTAAATAGTTTCAACCATAAATTTTTGGATAATTACTTTCTAGAAAATACGATTTTACTAGGCATGCTTTGAGACTTTTTATTGATCAATAAGTAGAACTTGTTTCTGTTGGTTTCTAAGTTATGGGTAGAAAAGACTACCTGAGGAAACTAAATTATTTTTTTTTATAGAGAATGGTTTAAAGGTGCGAATAAAGAAGTTTTACGTTTAATAAATGGTTACCGGTAGAAAATCCATTGCATTGGATCAAAGAAATTAAGTACTTTTTTGTTCTCCGCTTAATGAGAGACCTGAAAACGGGCCGTGTTGGCTTAATGGTGTTCTCCCAAACGATTCTAATTTGTATTTATAAATATTTATAAATAACTTTGTAACTAGATATCGTTTGGAAACATATTATTATTATGATTATTATTAAGTAAAATCGATTCAGTTTTTTGGTTGAAAACCTAATTCTAAGTTTTAACATTTAGGGGGTATAACATAAAAGACCCTTTTTACTCCAGAGAACAAATTTGTCTTGGAATTGGTCATCTTAGGTTTTCAGGCACTCGGTACCAATAAAAATTCTCCAAACTTCTTCTCATTAATGATTTTTTGATGGTTTTTGCCTGCACTGACAAAAAATTTTTTGGACCAATTAAATCAATTTTAAATCGACGTTTGCTCCATCCGAACTAATTAAACAAGACCACTTTACTTATTGACGGGATTTTTTATCAACTTAATTTGATAAATCCGGAAAAGTTAAAAAGAAGTTTTTGATTAAAAATCTAGGTGAGACAAAAACCCATCTTGTGGTTCTTGGGGTGGTAAAAAGATCAATTTTGTGAGATCATACATTTTCAAAACTAATTAGTGTTTAGTTTGCTCTAAAATCAAAAAAATGTACTCAAGAAAAAACTAAAATGTTACAGAGATCTACAATGCAAACTATAAATTGTTACAGATATCTACAAAACTATCAAATGTTACAGAGTCACTTGAGGAATGTTTTTTACCGCAAAAAAATAGTGCACAGTTTTTTTATCTAAGGGTTCCCACGGTAATAAAACTAAGAAAAAAGCAAATTTCTTCAGAAGCCATTTTTAAGTAAACAATTTAGCGCAATTTTCCAAAGCTTATCATCAAAAATTACTCATTGCAGCGTATCACATTGCAGCTAATCAGTACTTCTCCAACAAAACTACAACAAGAAACGAGGCCCTGAATGTTCCGACTGTCTCTTAAGGTCTATGGAGCAGTAATAACATGGAAAAAGTAAATGAAATAAAACAAAATGAAATTTTTTTCCCTAAAATTTGAATTTTTTGTAAATATCATCCTCCCACACGCCATATAAAGTACAAAAGGATAGATTTTGCTCCTTTTAACAAATCAATTTTGGCAAATAGGCTATTTTCAGCCAATTTGGAACGATTTCTAAGACGAATTCACTCTCCGCTTACGCGTTAATAGCGCGAAATATATTGCGCGTTAATTGTCCCAAATTGGCCAAAATGGCAATCTTTGAACCCCAGTAACTTTAGGAAAAATGATCACAGGTGAAATATCTTTTGAAATTTGAAATCAGGAAAACAATAGTTTTTGAATGTTATAAATGCTCAAATATTCCGTTGCTTTCGTATCGAAAGTCGGAACAACAACATTTTAAAATTTGAATAAATCAATGACAACTCTGAGCAAACCATTTTCATGGTTGCTTAAAGGGAAACAATTTGGCAGTACTGTATCATTGACAAGCATAAGCATCCTTCGACCAATTTGGAACGATTTCTCAGACGGATAAAATCTCCGCTTACACGTTAAGGGATAGCGCGAAATACATCTCGCGTTAACTGTCTAAAATTGGCCAAAACGGCAATCTTCGAATCCCCATAACTTTAAAAAAAAATCACAGGTGAAATGTTTTCAAATTTAATCTCAGTATAAGAATACTTTTTGAATGATAAAAAGTTTCCATCAAAAATGGCTGGTTAAAAACTCGCAATTTGTCTGAAGAAAAAAAACCACGCCGCGCATTAATATTCCGTTACTTTCGTTGCAAAAGTCGGAACAATTTATTTGTCGGAAGCAACTTTTTCGTCCAAATTCGAAAACAATACTGGTACAGGTTCTGCAATTGCATTCTCTGAAGTCATTTCTGATCAAGGTTTAAATCTTAATAGCACACAACTGTCACAGTACTGTTTCTGTATTATTGCAGTAATGAAATAGTACTGGAGAGTTTTTACCGCAAAAGCATAATTTCAGCATCATGAACTGAAATAATTTTGCTTCAATCTGATTGGCCAGAATTAGTCAATAAAAAGTTGGCGAAAATTTCAAAACTCTTTGTTTACAGGTTCTATAAAAGGGCTGTAGTACAACAGTGCCGAAGAACAACAGTACCAAAAAAACAAAACTGCTCGTATCAAGGCAAATCCCTAAATCTTCTGACTGCCTTTTAAGGTCTATGGAGCATTATTAACGTGAAAAATAAAATTAAAAAAAAGAAAATGATTTTTTTTAATTTGAGGTTTTTTTGTAAAAATTATCCCACCATACGCCATATAAAGTACAAAATGATAGATTTCTCTCCAGTTACAACTCAATTTTGGCAAATAAGTTTCCTTTGACCAATTTGGAACGATTTATAAGACGGATAAAATCTCCGCTTACACGTTAATGGATAGCGCGAAATATATAGCGCGTTAATGGTCCGCAATTGGCCAAAATGGCTATCTGTAAACCCCCATAATATTCCAAAAATTAATCGCAGGGACATATTTTTTCAAATTTAAACTCAGTACAACAATACTTTTTTAATCAATGGCTAGTTGAAAAGCCGAAAATTGCCTGAAGAAAAAAAACCCTTTTTGGTTACGAAAGTCGGAGCAATTAGTTCAACCGTGCCGAAAATGAAAACTTTGTTCAACAGTGCCACAAATTTGATCAAATTTGAACATTTTAAGAGGGCGATCAAAAATAAACGGCGTTCAATTATAACCTTCAGTGACACTGTAATTTGAGCGAGAAAGTTTGGAACTTAGACGTTTTGGCGCCATAATAATTGTTTAATTGGCAGTTGGAGGCATTTTGACACCAAGTTGGAGTATTTTTTTGTTAATTAGCGTCAATAATTTCCCAACTATTCTGAAATTTTCCCGCTTTCCTCGGCACTGTTATGCTTCGGCACTGTTGAACGCTCCCTTATAAATCAGCCAAATTAGACAAAGATATCGATTTTGAGCAGCCATAAGGATGGTATGTTTTTCCTAGTTCTATTTTCTGTGTTTTTTTTCTCGTGTGGGTAAAACTCTTCCTTCAGCCTATTTGAGATGTTTTAACTATTCCCCTCTTGGTAGTAAGACAAATAAGACTACAGGGCAGTAAGACAAATGAGAGTTAAAACATGTAAATTGAGCTGTTCGAATGACAGTTATCTAAATTGTTCAGAAAGATAATTGGAGAGTTTTGTGTGTAGCGTCGTCTCAAAGTCCCAACAAAAGCGGTTGTCACCCCGACACCGTGTTAACCAAGCCAATCAGTGACGTCAATCTTTTGTTCTCTGCATTTGTACATTTGAATAATGCATGATCGCAAAACTCAAAAATTTTGAGGGGAATGAGTAAAAAACTGTCAGTACTGGTTTTCTGTGCACACGGCAGATTAATTTGGGTATTCGGGTAGAAAAAGTTGATAAGTATAATTTAACTTAAACCTAATTTTTTTGTCTATCTAATAAACGTCAGTTCTATTTAAGTATTTCCCCGCCCCTAATGGTTTCTACTTAAAACATCCGCTTACGTAGCAGTGTTTGAACAACCTACCACGTAGCAGTGTTTGAAAATAATATATTAACCAATTCCATTTTGACAAAAATTCTAGTCACACAATTCTCCTTTATGGAAAAAATGCTTAGCATACAACTCAAACTATTCCATAGAAGAGAAAAGTATTAAGAATAGCATGAATAGCATCTTGTCACTAAAAGAATTGTAGTACTAGCATTTTTCATAAATGAAATAGTATGACTAGCAATATTTTCCCTAAATCAAATTGTCTGACAGGAATTTTTTCCTTAGATTAAAACATTTTCTTTTAAGCTTTGCATTATAAATATACATTTGTTTTTTTTCTTTAAAAGACAAAAGCCGAAGGACTTCTACGATGAAAAAACATTGTAGGTTAAACGGCAGCATGTTCGTCGATTAAAATACATATTGAGATATGCGAAATATGTTAATTTGTTAAACTTCACATATTGTTTTATAAGAAATACTTTTTAAAAATTGAATTTGGTTTTGAGGCCTTTTTTTGAAAAATCAAGCGCTGAACGTTCTGGCCTAACTTTTGGTCCAATTTAAGTTAACATGTCGAAATCTAAAATCAAAAAATAAAAATTCAGACATCACTGAAAATCGTTGATGTTATTTTTGTTTCTTGTGAGTAAAAAGACTGCGTCTGGACTACCTTACAGGCAAAAATTTTGAAATTTTTGCAGGCATGAAAGTTGTTTTCTGAAGTATTTTGTATCTTCATATGACAGAACTAAAACTAAAATTAAAACCAAGTAATTGTTTCTACTCATTTTGTAGGGAAGAAATGCTTATCATACATTTCTCAGAAATGAATATTGTTGATAAAAACTTTTTGCAGAAAATAAAAAATCAATCTTTTGCCAAACAAAAGGTCTGTTTGTCATTGAAAAAATTGGACTAAGTTTTTTTTTCAAAATTACTTGAAAATAAATTTTCAGGGTTTCCAAGTTTTTATCCGTATGGAAAAAATGTTTGTCCTACAATTTTTATAAATGAAACTTGTATGATAAGCATTTTTTCATTGACTTCATCAAAAGAATTGTTTGAGAATGATTTTATTTTCGTATGGAGATGAACCCGGGATCAAAACTGAGACAAGGAGAAGCAGTTAAGAGTTAACTGTTTATTTTGTAAGTTTGCTTTCTCATCTTGATTCTGATTGATTAATACAGTATTTGTCTGCTGACTGTTGATTATGGATATGCGGTTGTCTAAACTCAGACCGCACATCAGAATCTCTAACCATCGAAATATAAACAGTAAACTAGCAGTAGAGCTTTCTATAGAGAAGTTTATGTGGTAGGTTAGTAAATCGATGTATCAATAAACCACAAACGGGTGGACTAGATTAATTGAAAACGATTTGTGCAATTTGATATATATATTTTTTGAAAATAATTGAACTAAACAAGACTGCTCGTATAACAGGGCGAAGCCCTGTACACTCCGACTGCACTTAAAAGCAATTAAACAGTTTTTTTTTTATTGAAAATTGGCAAAACAATAGAAAAAAAAAGAATTTTTTCTTCATTGTGTCCCTTAAATGCTTTGTATAATACTAAGGGTGTGATTAGCGCCTCGTATTGAGATAATAGGATTAAACTGCTGGCCTCAATTCAATTTGAAATGCACTAATTTGCTTCTTACTTGTGTTGTAAGTACGCAATATAACGCATTTTAATTATCGCAACTTGGTCAAATTAGCAATTTTCAAACGCCCTCAACTTTACGAAAAACGATCACAGGTGAAAAATGTTTTCAAAGTTAAGCTCAGGACAACAATACCTTTTCAATGGCTAATTGAAAAATTGATTTTTGTCTCAAGAAAAAAAAACCAACCCGAGCACAAACACCGTTACTTTCGTTTCGAAATTCGGAACAATAAAGTATCTCTTGGCATGAGCCTGACAGTTAAAACTATTGCCCTTCTTCAGGACGGATCTCTCTAACTATTCCGCCCCTATGGTACCTAGTAACAAATCTTTCTCTCTCTCTCTCTATCTCCTTATAGAGAAATGCTACAATGGTTAAGCATACAAGATTTTTAACCCTAGTAGACATGAGTCCCCCTTTTGGAGAAGAATAGTTAAAAAGATCTTTCAGGATAAATTACTTCTTTTAGTCTTTATTTCCGCAATTAGTGTAACAAGACTGCTCGTATATCAGGGCAAAGCCCTGAATGTTCCGACTGTCCCTTAAATCATGTCGAATAGTTTTTGGGAGAAGAAAGTATTGAAAACCTATAAATATTGGACAATATCAAAATGTGAAGTGTTCAGTCGTACGAAATTATATCCGATTCGCTAGCCTCCATTCAATTTGAAATGATTTTGTTGTGAGGGATAATTCGCCTTGCATAAATAATTCGCGTTAAGCTCTCGGCAATATAAAATATTCAAAGCGCGCATAATTTAGTCAAGAACATGGCCAATTTGGCAATTTTCAAACTCTCAGAGCTTTACAAAAATAATTGGGCATAAAAATATCTTTTCAAATTTAAACTCAGGAAGTTAATATGTTCAATGGGGCCTAAAATTTTTTTGTTGAAAACTATTTTTACGATCGGTGAAAAATTACTGAATAAAAAGAATCACACCGAGCATAAATATTCCGTTTTCTTCGGAAGTGGGAACAAATATTACGTAATTCGATTTACTGATCGGGGTAACTTACTGACATCGGCTTACTGAACGCACCCCGAAGTTTATCTTTGCAGCAATTCTGATAGTCGAAAATTCGGATCAAGTTAATATCCCCTACCCCCCCCCCCCCCCCCCTCCAAGATAGACCAAGTTAAGATCTTCCACCCCATCATTTAATTCGCATTAAATTTGCTAAGTGCTACATGTAAAATAATCTATTCTGATTGGCTGAAAAAATCTCTAACCAAATAACATCCCCCCGGGATGGGGGATGTTATTTGGTTAGAGATTTTTTCAGCCAATCAGAATAGAGCAAACGGAGGGGGTGTTCACTTGATCCGAAAATTCGACCTGAATTATTCTATCATTTCTGGGGTTAAATAGAGGAGTACCGGACATCAAGCCGATGGGACTTCAAGCCGAATTGTAAAAATTGGGACTTCAAGCCAAAAATTTTCTCATTAAGTCATGAAATATGATTATTTTGAGAACTAATTTTAAGAATTTCTCGATTTCATGATCTTTTTTTTACCAGTTTTTAGCTTTTCCATAAAATTTAAGCCTCTGATAGATGTTTAGGAAAATTAAAAACTAAAGCAATGTTGAAGGCAATTTTCTTGTTTTGATTTATGCATATCAAACACCGGCTGATATTTTTTAACGGATGCCAATCCTAAGTGATAAATTGTCATGAGTAACGCTTATTTTGGACTAAACTTGCCTAAATTTTTGAAAAACAATATTTTACAGATTAAAAAATGATGATTTGTGGTTCTTGTAAAGTTTAAATTTCGGCCTGAAGTCCTTTCGGCTTGAAGTCCCGTCGGCTTGTTGTCCTAGACCCTAAATAGAGATCACGCAATACTTTCATTTCTGGGTAATTATATGGCATTGCAAACGTACCCGCAATGACAAAAATGGTTTCGGATTGATTTAAATTGATTTTAAATCGATCCAAATCGATTAACAATTTACATTTTACCAACTTAAATGGATTTTAAATCGATTTAAACCGATCTTTTTGAAAATTTTAAATCGATTTAAGTGTCTAAAAAATCGATTTAAATCGATTTCGATGGATTTTCCGACTCACTAAAATCCATCCGAATCTCACTTAAATCCATTTTAAATTGATTTAATTCGATCTTTCTTCAAAACTTTGGATCGATTTGAGAGTCTAAAAATTCGATTTAAATCAATTTCGATGGATTTTCAGACAAACAAAACGCAATTTTTTTTTTGCTAACACGGCGAAAAAAACATACCCTTTAAAAAATAGTTGAAGTTTTTTATTCTCGATTTTTTAAACACACACACTCGTGCCAGATAATATAGAATTCAATTGAATGGGCCACATAAATCAGATTTTAAGCTCGAAACTAGGCAACGAAACTATAGAAAACTTTTGTAAATTAGATTAGGGTAGGATTGAATTAAAATTTGATCTCCATAATATGCAATTAAATCATAGAAAATTATCAAGATAAATCAAATTTTGGGCAAAACATATAAAAACGAATCAAGAAAAATATCAAAATAGATCAGTTTTCGAACACAGAATATGCAAGAAAATCATAGAATTTTATCATTTTTTTTGGTATTTTTTTGGTCTTTTTATGCTACAATACGATATGGATGTAAAATGAAAAAAGATAGGCAATGAATAAACGCAATAAGAAATTGAAACTGATAAATCACGAATGAAAAAAATCGATTTAATTTGACTTAAATCCGTTTTAATCCCCTTAAAAATAAAAACAAACTCAGACTGGAAAAAAAACGCGTTTAAATTGATTTAAAATCGATTTGGATCAATTTTTTTTGCTGATATTTAAGATCAATTTAAATCGATCCAAATCCATCTTCATTTTTTAAATCTAATCTTCGTACTTTTTTCATACTAAAATTGATCTAAATTTAATCAACGTCTTTTTCTCATACTAAAATCGATCCTAATTGCCCTAATTTTTGTCAGTGCGGGTATCATATATTTGTAATCAATCTGTTAGTTTTGCTTGTTTAATTTGTTATTTTGCCGTTTTATTGGAATGAGGTGATTGCTTTTGTGTTGCGACAGGTAAAGTTCAAATATTAATATTTAATGTCAACGGAATTGGAAGTCGACTGATGTCGCAAGATCGTAATGAAAAAAGGGCAACCCACCATAGCGGATATAGTTTGGAATCTACCTTTCCGAACCCTAAAGTTTGTTTACATTTAAGCAATATTGAGTGAACAAACCCAGATATATTTTCCCTTATTTAACCTTGAAATCGGTTTTGGCAAAAATGAATCGCAGAATCTCGACGTCTGATATTTACCACGTCTGATCATAAAACCACATAACCTCGACCCGGGTTATGCTATCCAGTCACCTTATTGATTGAGTTCATATTGCGACAGATTAATTGCCAGTATTAACAAATCTCACTCAATCAACTGATCTCACTAAACCCGTTTGATTTTTTTGAGATACTTCTATTGAATTTTTTGAAAATGGATCAAGTTCAGGTCGTGAGTGCCGAAGATGAATCAGCTCATCTGATTAAGCTACGAGCAGCTCTGCAAGAAGCCCCAGTGGATCTGGCTCTATTCAGGTGACTATGAATTCCTCTCATTGTATCTACATTCCAGCTAGCGGTCGAGAAGCAATTTTAAGTCAAGAGAACAACATCGGAACATAACCGATTTCAGTCGAGAGAGTCGAAGCAGGTCGAGCACAGTCTAAACGCATAAGTCAAGCACAGTCGAAACATACCCAATTTCGGTCGAGGAAGTCAAAACATAGGTCGAGCACAAGTCAGAATTATAAAATCTGAACATAAAACCACGACTTCGACCCTGTAATAAGGGGCAGGATAGGTAACATGTTAACTATCCTGCCCTTAATTTCCGGGTCCAGTTCATGGTTTCATCTTCAGACTTTATAAGTCTGAATCGATTCGCGTTGTGACGAGGCACAGCAGTTTTCGTTGCGCTTTTTTCC